>NW_027315624.1:0-5000 GCF_039878825.1 Excalfactoria chinensis
TCATTTCCTTCCCCATCTCCATGTCCTTCCCCATCTCCATGTCCATCCCCATGTCCATCTCCATGTCCTTCCCCCATCCAACCCCACATCCATCCCCATGTCCACATCCATCCCCACACCCTCCCCCACATCCCACCCTATTTCCACTTCCAGTCCCCATCCCAAGTCCTGTTCCACATCCTGCCCCATATCTCACCTTCCTGCCCTACCCCACATCCACCTCCACGTCCACCTCCATGTCCCTCCCTATATCCACATCCATGCCCATGTCCTACCCGTGTCCTGCCCCATCTCCATGTCCCACCCCATATCCATCTCCATGTCCCACCCATGTCCATATCCATGTCTTACCCATGTCCTGCCCTGTATCTGTCCCATGTCCCACCCCATATCCATCCCCATGTCCTCCTCATGTCCACCCCATATCCATCCCCATATCCATCCCCACGTCCTCCTCATGTCCACCCATATCCATCCCTATATCCATCCCCATATCCATCCCCATGTCCTCCCATGACCTGCCCCATATCCTCCCATGTCCCCCCCCATATCCAACCCCATGTCCTCCCCATGTCCTGCCCAATATGCTGCCCCATATCCATCCCTATATCCATCCCCATATCCATCCCCATATCCATCCCCGTATCCATCCCCATATCCATCTGCATGTCCTCCCATGTCCTGCCCCATATCCTGCCCCATATCCATCCCCATATCCTGCACCATGTCCTGCCCCATATCCATCCCCATGTCCTCCCCATGTCCTGCCCAATATCCTGCCCCATATCCATCCCTATATCCATCCCCATGTCCCAGTCCATGTCCATCCCCATGTCCTGCCCCATATCCATCCCCATGTCCCGCCCCATACCCATCCCCATATCCTCCCCATGTCCCACCCCATATCCAACCCATGTCCTCCCCATGCCCTGCCCAATATCCTGCCCCATATCCATCCCCATATCCATCCCCATATCCTCCCATGTCCCACCCCATATCCATCCCCATGTCCTCCCATGTCCTGCCCCATATCCTGCCCCATATCCATCCCCATATCTTGCACCATGTCCTGCCCCATATCCTTCCCATATCCATCCCCATATCCATCCCCATGTCCCAGTCCATATCCATCCCCATATCCTTCCCATATCTATCCCCACATCCATCCCCATGTCCCGCCCACATGCATCTTCATGTCCATCCCCACATCCATCCCCGCACCCCACCCCATATCCACCTCTGCATCCATCCCCATCCCCCATCCCCATCCCCCATCCCATCCCCCATCCCCCTCTCCCCGACGCCCCCCCCCCCCCTAATACGAGCTCCGGGTCCCCCCCTATTCCCCCCCTAACCCCCCCCCCCCCCGACCCGTCTCGGTGCAGGTCGCACACGGCGTTAATCAGATCTGGGCGCTGGAGGCCGCTGAGCACAGAAGAGCCCCACCGTCAGCTGCTGCACTTGTGAGAACTTAATGCAATTAAGGCTTCCCTCTAAACTAATTAGGCTGCAAATCTGCCACGCAACGAGCTGCCGTGGCTGCCCGGAGCCCGGGGGCAGCAGGGAAAGGAAAAGGATGGAGGGGGGGGGGAAAGGAACGTCATGCCAGGAGCAGCGCTGCTGCAATGCATCCTTGCTGCATGCATTGGCCTTGCACGGAGCGTGGTGCTGCTGCAAGGCATGGCTGGCGAGCAAGGTGCCCTTGCAAAGAGCACGGTGTTGGTGCAACACATGCATGGTGCACGTGGTGCCCTTGTAAGAAACATGGTGTTGGTGCAACCCATGCATGGTGCATTTAGTGCCCTTGCAAAGAGCACAATGTTGGTGCAACCCATGCATGTGCATGTAGAGCCCTTGTAAGGAGCACGGTGTTGGTGCAGCCCATGCATGGTGCATTTAGTGCCCTTGCAAAGAGCACAGTGTTGGTGCAACCCATGCATGGTGCATTTAGTGCCCTTGCAAAGAGCACGGTGTTGGTGAAACCCATGCATGTGCATGTAGAGCCCTTGTAAGGTGCACAGTGTTGGTGCAACCCATGCATGGTGCATTTGGTGCCCTTGTAAGAAGCATGGTGTTGGTGCAACCCATGCATGGTGCATGTGGTGCCCTTGCAAAGAGCACAATGTTGGTGCAACCCATGCATGGTGCATGTGGTGCCCTTGCAAAGAGCACAATGTTGGTGCAACCCATGCATAGTGCATTTGGTGCCCTTGTAAGGAACATGGTGTTGGTGCAACCCATGCATGGTGCATTTAGTGCCCTTGCAAAGAGCACAATGTTGGTGCAACCCATGCATGGTACATTTAGTGCCCTTGTAAGAAGCACGGTGTTGGTGCAACCCATGCATGGTGCACATGTAGCGCTTGCAAAGAGCACAATGTTGGTGCAACCCATGCATGGTGCATTTAGTGCCCTTGCAAAGAGCACGGTGTTGGTGCAACCCATGCATGGTGCATTTAGTGCACTTGTAAGGAACACGGTGTTGGTGCAACCCATGCATGGTGCATGTAGTGCCCTTGCAAAGAGCACAATGTTGGTGCAGCCCATGCATGGTGCATTTAGTGCCCTTGTAAGGAGCATGGTGTTAGTGCAACCCATGCATGGTGCATGTGGTGCCCTTGCAAAGAGCACAATGTTGGTGCAACCCATGCATGGTGCATTTGGTGCCCTTGTAAGGTGCACGGTGTTGGTGCAACCCATGCATGGTGCATTTAGTGCCCTTGTAAGGAGCACAATGTTGGTGCAACCCATGCATGGTGCAGCCCAGTGCCCACCCCTGCAGTGCAGCACCCAGCACTGCATTGTTGGTGCTCGGAGGCCCCTCTTACTGAGGCCCGCTATGGGGCTGCCCCATATCCAACCTCACCCCCCACCTCCCAACACCCCCCCCACACCCCCCCATCTCACCATAGGGGACCCCCAGACCCCTCCCATCCCCACTGCACCAACGCATTGAGGTTGCAGCGAGTCCCCCCCCCCAAACCCACATTGGGCCGACCCCATGTGTGTGCACAACACCACCTTTATTGCCACCGATAGAAGCAAAGAAGCCCCCCAGCCACCCCAACCCCCCCCACAACCCCATCAGCTCCAGCCCCGATGCCTATAGGGCTGCCCTATAGGAAGTAAGCCACGTTCTCTGGGCTCAGCGGCGCCTGGATGTCCAACTTGCGGGCCTTGCTGTCCTTGTCGACGATCTCCAGGCGCAGGGTGGGCGCTTTGCTTTGCCCCTCTCCCACCTGGTTGCTCTCTTGCTCTTCAGCAGCTGCTTGTCCGAGTCCTCCACGGCCACGCGCAGGGTGCAGCCCCGCGGCAGCAGCTCTTGCTCGTAGGCGGCCGCCAACTGGTTGACCACGCGCCGCTCCACCTGCATGGGGAAGGTCGGCAGCTCTGCTCCCAGCCCCGGCACCTATGGGTGCACACAGACAGAGCAGGGACAGCAGCACCGACCTATCGGTGCTCCACACCATGATCCGCCCTTGGGACCCATGGGTGCCTCCTCTTCCTTTGGAAGGACACCAGCATGGACCCATTGATGCTCCACACCATGATCCGCCCTTGGGACCCATGGGTGCCCCTCCTTCCATGAGATGGACATCAGCATGGAGCCACCATTGATCCTCCAATCAATATTTGGCCATTGGGACCCATGGTGCCCCCTCTTCCATGGGAAGGACACCCACATGGACCCACCATTGATGCTCCAATCAGTGTTTGGCCATTGGGACCCTTGGTGCCCCCTCTTCCATTGAACAACACCAGCATGGACCCATTGATGCTCCATTCCATGTTCGGCCCTTAGGGAGACCCATGGGTGCCCCCTCTTCCATTGGAAGGACACCCACATGGACCCACCATTGAGGCTCCAATCAGTGTTTGGCCCTTGGGACCCATGGGTGCCCCTCTTCCATTGAACAACACCAGCATGGACCCATTGATGCTCCACCCGATGCTCTGCCCTTGGGGCCCATGTGTGCCCCTTCTTCCATGGGAAGGACACCAGTATGGAGCCATTGTTGATATTCCACCCCATGCTCTGCCCTTGGGACCCATGGGTGCCCCTTCTTCCATTGAACAACACCAGCATGGACCCATCAGTGCTCCACCCGATGCTCAGCCCTTGGGACCCATGGGTGCCCCTTCTTCCTTTGGAAGGACACCAGCATGGACCCATTGATGCTCCATTCCATGCTCTGCCCTTGGGACCCATGGGTGCCCCCTCTTCCATGGGAAGCACACCAGCACAGACCCATCGGTGCTCCACCACTCTATCAATGGCCCTTGGGACCCATGGGTGCCCCTTCTTCCATGGGAAGGACACCCACATGGACCCACCATTGATGCTCCAATCAGTATTTGGCTCTTGGGACCCATGGGTGCCCCTTCTTCCTTTGGAAGGACACCAGCATGGACCCATTGATGCTCCATTCCATGATCGGCCCTTGGGACCCATGGGTGCCCCTTCTTCCATGGAAGGACACCCACATAGACCCACCATTGATGCTCCAATCAGTGTTTGGCCCTTGGGACCCATGGGTGCCCCCTCTTCCATTAAACAACACCAGCATGGACCCATCAGTGCTCCACCCGATGCTCAGCCCTTGGGACCCATGGGTGCCCCTTCTTCCTTTGGAAGGACACCAGTATGGACCCATTGGTGCTCCATTCCATGCTCTGCCCTTGGGACCCATGGGTGCCCCCTCTTCCATTGGAAGCACACCAGCACAGACCCATCGGTGCTCCACCACTCTATGAATGGCCCTTGGGACCCATGGGTGCACCCTCTTCCTTTGGAAGGACACCAGCATGGAGCCACCATTGATGCTCCAATCAGTATTTGGCCCTTGGGACCCATGGGTGCACCCTCTTCCATGAGATGGACATCAGCATGGAGCCACCATTGATCCTCCAATCAATATTTGGCCAATGGGACCCATGGGTGCACCCTCTTCCTTTGGAAGGACACCAGCATGGACCCATTGATGCTCCACACCATGATC
>NW_027315624.1:10000-98979 GCF_039878825.1 Excalfactoria chinensis
TTGGTTTGACAGCACAGGAGCCCCTCAGAAGTACCCGGACCTGCCGATTAACAAAGCAAAAGAGGGAAAGAGGGAGAGGGAAAGAGCAGGAAGGGCCGAGCAGCTCCCCAGGCGGTCCCTCCCCTCGCTGGGTCTGCGGCACATCCAGCACCGTGACACAAATCCTCGCCGGGTGCTGGAGATTAACATTTGGGTTATTGCCCTGTCAAGCGAGCGGCGCAGGAATTGATTTCACATTCAGCTGCCGCCGCCGTGATCTATGCAAGAAAAACGGCCTTATTAATCCTTATAACACGAGAAAACAGGAGAGGGAAACAGAAACTCCACCACACCTCCCGAGTTTGTTGGCCTATGAGGACGGCCTGAAGGATGGATGGGAAGGGCTGGGAGGAGGGCGCTGAGCTGCGCTGCCCCGCTCGCGTCCTCGTCCTGCTCCTCGGTTGCGGGTGATGCGTGAGGAGAACCCCCCGGAGCGGAGCAGGAGCCCCAGCAGGGCTGCAAAGCGCCGCGCTCACCTCGTCGAAGAGCTGCAGCATGATGGTGAGCACGTCGGGGTGGGCTTTGTCCACCTCGTCAAACAGCACCACGGCGTTGGGGCATTGCCGCAGCTTCTTGGTCAGCTGCCCGCCCTCCTCGTGGCCAACGTAGCCCGGAGGGGAGCCGATGAACTTGGCCACCTAGTGGGGGGATGAGGGGAGGGGGGGGGTGAGAGGAGACCTAGCCTTCATCATGGACAAACGGAGGGTCGCCATCCTTTGCATTGCATCCCTCAGGGGATGAGCTGGAAGGAAAGCGAGGGTGGCCAATGGTGGGCAATGGCTGCGATGAGGACATTTGTCCTTCATCCATTAACAAGTGCTCGGCAGCACCGTGACCAAACGGCCTTCGAAACCAGAAGGGAGAACTCCCAGCAAGGGAAATGCCTTGCAAACACCATGAGGAGGTTTGGACCACCTGAAGCATCCACAGCTCAAAGCACCGCCATGCAGTTATAGAACAGTGAGGGTTGGAAAGGACCTCCAGGATCCCCAACCCCAACCCATCCCATTGCGTCCACTGACCACGGCCCTAAACAGAGCCATAGAATCATTATGGTTGGAAAGGAACTCCAAGATCCCCAAATCCAACCCCAACCCATCCCACTGTGTTCACTGATCACGGCCCTAAACAGAGCCATAGAATCACAAAGGTTGGAAAAGACCTCCAAGATCCCCAACCCATCCCATTGTAACCACGGCCCTAAATAGAGCCATAGAATCACAAAGGTTGTTAAGATCTCCAAGATCCCCAAATCCAACCCCAATCCATTCCACTCTGTCCGCTGATCATGGCCCTAAATAGAACCATAGACTCACTGCACTTGGAAAAGGAATCCGAGATCCCCAAACTCAGCCCAACCCATCCCACTGTGTCCATGGGCCACGGCCCTAAATAGAGCCATAGAATCACAAAGGTTGGAAAAGACCTCCAAGATCTGCAACCCCAACCCCAACCCATCCCATTGTGTTCACTGATCACGGCCCTAAACAGAGCCATAGAATCATTATGGTTGTTAAGACCTCCAAGATCCCCAAATCCAACCCCAATCCGTCCCACTGACCACAGCCCTAAATAGAGCCACAGACTCGCTGAACTTGGAATCTGAGACCCCCAAACTCAGCCCAACCCATCCCACTGTAACCACGGACCACGGCCCTAAATAGAGCCATAGAATCACAAAGGTTGTTAAGACCCAGTCTCCAGCCCGACCCTCCCCATCCTGAAGCCGTGCCCCATAGCTCCTATGGGTCAAACTGCTCAGGTGGGTGCAGAGCAAAGCCCTGAGCCCTCAGCGTGACCCTCCCACAGCCACACTGGGGTGTCCCCAAGCGGGGCTCCATCTCTCACTGCTGCTGGGCAGCTCCCCATCATCACAGCCCCCTATTGGGGCAGATGTGAGCACCCGGCTGTTCCCTGTGCTGCCCTCTTCACTTCTCTGCTTGAAGGGAGAGCTCTCTTCTCCCTCCTCCTCCTCCTCCTCCTCCTCCTCTGCACCCTCTCCAAATGCTTTCCAGGCTGCAGCGCACTCATGGTTGGTTTCCCACCCCCCAGGACCCCCAGCTCCTTCTCTGCAGGAGTTCTCCTCCCATTCTGTGTACATACGATGCCATTGATGGAGATGCTGAAGAGCCCTGTTCCCAGGACGGAGCCCCGGGGGACATCACTGATCTCTGCCCCCACCTGCACACGGAGCCATTGACCACCACCCTCCGACCACGACCACCCACCCAACTCCTCATCCCCCAGTTCATCCACCCTTCAAACCCTCATCTCTGCAGTTCAGAGATCAGGATGAGGTGGGAGGCCGTGCCAAAGGCCTCGCACGAGCCCAGGTGGGTGACACCAACCACCCTCCCTTTATCCAATGATGCTGCCCCTCCATCACCCCCCCCCAAACCCATCCGCCGGCCCACAGACCAACCTCGTGCCTCTCCTGGAACTCCGACATGTCCAGTCTGATGAAACCCTATAAGAGAAAAGAAGAGCAGCTCTGAGTCTCCACGCACGCGCTCCAACCTCGGTCTCATCTCATAGGCTGTCCAGAAGGAGGTGGATGGACGCGCTGGTGGTTGCTTTGCCCTCGTGCCAAAGCTTTCAATGCAAAACCCTTCCAAGCAAAGCAGCTCGACCCACTCAGCCCAACACAACCTGTGGGGCCGAGGTCTCACCAGCAAAGGGGAGAGAGAGGAGCTCTTACCTTCTTCACGTCCTTGTGGAGGTACTTGGCCGTCTGCTTGGCCAGCTCCGTTTTACCTGTTGCAAACACAAGCACACGGTCAGGATCCCACCTCCACCTTCTGCTCCCCCACATAAAGAACTTCAGGGGGAGGGTGCAGAGTTTCTGATGCCTCCATCAGCTCTAAGATGGCCGACACAACGACACATGGGGCAGCTCAGTGCG
This sequence comes from Excalfactoria chinensis, assembly GCF_039878825.1. Lineage (NCBI taxonomy): Eukaryota > Metazoa > Chordata > Aves > Galliformes > Phasianidae > Excalfactoria > Excalfactoria chinensis. Next base: position 12,942 of record NW_027315624.1, read on the forward strand.
TGCACACTTGGCCTCCCGGACAGCCCGCATCCAGAGCCACATGGCTGATACAACACAGCTCCCATCCGTATCTCACTTCAGTATCCATCCGTACCTCGTTTCAATATCCACTTATATCTTTATTTCAGCATCCATTCATACCTCATTTCAATATTCATTCATACCTCATTTCAACCCCCATTCATACCTCATTTCAACCCCCATTCATACCTCATTTCAATATCCATTCATACCCTACCTCAGCATTCATTCATACCTTGCCCAGGGAGGTGAATTGCCGGCGTTGCTTCGAATGCCACCATTTGGTTACTTGAAATCTCATTATTTTTAACTCTTTTCCTTCCCCTCCCCTCCGCCAGCCCCAAATAAAACTCCTTCTGCCCATCTCATCAACCAATGAGCTGCATCCCAGCTATATTATTCCCATCACCAACAGAATGGAGCCGTCTCAAAGCGATGGGAACGCCGAGGTTGGGGTTGTGAGCAGCCCATCCCTGCTGCCAGCCACCCACAGCTCCCACCTGCAGCTCCCACCCTCTGGGGCAGCGGGGCTCAACCTGGGCTCCTCTAAGGGAGAAATGTTCCCCCTTGGAGCTGGGGTGAGAGGGGTGGGAGGTGCGGGTGGGTGCCCTACAGGACCGCGGACAGCGCCCTTCCATTGGGGTGGGTTTGGGGCTTGGGGTCAGGTTGGGGAGGTCCAGGTTGGGTATTGGGGGAACATTTCTTCCTTAAAGAGCAGCCATGAAAGGCAGGGGGGGTCACTGCCCAATGGGGGTGTCCCAGAACTGCGGGATGCGGTCAGTGGGAATGGTGGGGATGGGGTTGGATTTGATCACCTTGGCCTATGGTCTACCCCAAGCTTTGTGATGCTATGGCTGTGTGCAGTGGGAATGGTGGGGATGGGGCTGGATTCGATCACGTTGGTCTACGGTCTACCCCAAGCTTTGTAATGGTGTCTGTGTGCATTGGGAATGGTGGGGATGGGGTTGGATTCGATCACCTCGATCTACCCCAAGCTTTATAATGGTGTCTGTGTGCAGTGGGAATAGTGGGGATGGGGCTGGATTCGATCACCTCGGTCTATCCCAAGCTTTGCGATGCTGTGTCTGTGTGCAGTGGGAATGGTGGGGATGGGGTTGGATTCGATCACCTTGCTCTATCCCAAGCTTTGTGATGGTGTCTGTGTGCAGTGGGAATGGTGGGGATGGGGCTGGATTTGATCACCTCGGTGTACCCCGAGCTTTGTGATGGCAGCCTGGGAGCAGCTCGGCACCCCGCTCACGTTACCTATCCCAGATGATCCCAAGAAGAGGAAGACCAGCGGGTGCTCCTCGTCGTACCAGCCGTTCTCCTTCCTCCGAATCGCTGCCACGGAAACAAAAGTCAAGGGTGGAGAAGGGGGGGGGGAGAAGGCGTATAAATCAATGACACAAAAGCAAGTATAATTATCACTAAGTATACACTATGTTTTACCGCTCTCTGCCCACTCCGAGTCCTCCCCGCCATTAGTGCTCTCTAATTTGATTAGCCGGCAAAGGCCCCAGAGACACCTAATCAGGTTAGCATGGATTTGGAAAGCTGCCCAGAGCAGATTTCGGATAAACTTTTCCAGGATGTGCACTCAGCGTTGCCAGGGAAACGGAGAGGAAGGGGGGGGGGGGGGGGGACAGGAGCTGAGTCCAGCAGCACGCCGGGCTCCCAGCTCAGCCTTCCTGCGAATAAAGCAGCTCTGCTCAAGTCTTGTGCTCGTTGTCGTGGTCGTTGTCGTCGCCGTCTGTTTGTTGGCTCCTCTTTTTCTCCCTCAAATGGTGGCAGAGCTCCGGGATCAATGCGGGTGACGCCGAATGGGCATCGAGGTGAAGGCACCGAAGGGAAAGTTTTACTCTTCTAACAACAGAAGGAAGGTTTGGAGGCCCCAACATCTGCTTCCCTCCCCTAATTCCCACAGCGCAGCCCAACTACCCACCAGTCTGGCTCACGGCGCTGGGGGAACCTCCCAGCCCAACCAGCTGAGATGGGATTTACCCCCTCGATCTCGTCAGGCACCGAATCAAAACGCTGCTCTAGAGAGATGGGAGGAAGGACCTTCCAAGGCAAGGGGAACAAACAGAGCGCAGCCAGCAGGCTGGACGGGGCCATGGGGCAAGAAATGGGCCCCGGCTCAGACCTTTTGCCTCAGTGGGCACGGTGGTGCCGGGGGGTTGGAGGTTGGGTTCTACTGGAGGCCTTTTCCAACCTTGGTAGCTCTGATTCCATGACTCTCAGTGTGCACGGTAGTGCTGGGTTGGTGGTTGGAGGTCGTTTCCAACCTTCATCAGTCTGTGATTCCACAGCTGGGCATGGTGAGGATGGACCAGCAGCTGGACATGATGGTCGGTAACTGCGTCCCACCCAGCTGGGCTGACAGGGCCGGGTTGGACAGGAGGACAGAGTGCCCTGAGAAGGGCAGAGCATGGGCACAGCTGCCCTGTAATGGGGGGGGTCAGCGTGCAAGGAGGTGTTCAGGACGGCACTGAGGGTTGTGGTCTGTAAGAGTTGGTGGGGATGGGGTTGGGATCAACCTGCGGATCTCAGAGGGCATTTCCAACCTTATTGACTACACAGCATCACCACGGTCGGGAAAGACATCCGAGATTCCCAAGTCCAACGGTCCACTCAACACCAACATTTCCCACTGAGCCACATCTCCCAGCGCAGCCCATGAACACCTCCAGGGATGGAGAATCCACCACCTCCTTGGGCAACCTAACTCCTAACCCTAACTCCGAACTCTAACTGCTAACCCTAAACATAACCCTAACTAAATACTGAAACCCTAACCCTAACTCCTAACCCTAACCATAACTGCAACCCTAACCCTAACCCTAACCCTAACTCCGAACTCTAACTGCTAACCCTAAACCTAACCCTAACTTACTACTGAAACCCTAACTCCTCACCCTAACCATAACCGCAACCCTAACCCTAAACCTAACACTAACCCTAACCTTAACCATAACCTCAACCCTAACACTAACCCTAACACTAACCCAAACCCTATCCCTATCCCTACCCCTAACTCCTAACCTTAACCCTAACTCCTAACCCTAACCCTAACCACAACCCTAACCCTAACTGCAACCCTAACCCTAGCCCTAACACAAACCCAAACCCTATCCCTAACCCTAACCTTAACCCTACTCCTAACCCTAACCCTAACCCTAACCCTAACTCCTAACCCTAACCCTAACCCTAACTCCTTACACCCAACCTTAACCCAAACGTTAATCCCCTACCTCTAACCCTAACTCCTATCCCTATCCCTAACCATAACCCTACCCTAACCCTAACCCTACACCTAACCCAAACACTAACCCTAACACTATCCCTAACCCTAACCCTAACCCTAACACTATCCCTATCCCTAACCCTAACCATAACCCTACACTAACCCTAACCCTATCCCTAACTCCTAACCCTACGAGTGGCCGTGGTGGGGATGGGATGGAGCTGGACTCGATGATCCTACAGACCTTTTCCAACCTTAGTGACCCTATAATCCTATTCTATGACACCAAAACTCAACAGCAGGCACCCCGGCACGGGCGCACGGATAGACCCTTGTGCAACAAAGCCATGGATGGACAGCAACGAGTCCTCAGCCAGCAGGAGGAGAGGAGGGAAGGCATTCAATAGCAGCAGCTGGGCTGGACACTGAGAGGGGGCTGAGGATTGACCTGACCGCAGTCACCGAGCACCTCCACCCCGAGCAGTCCTGCCTCCCGCCCCGGGCTCAGTTGTTGTTGTTGTTGTTTTAATGGATGGGGAATAACAAGGACACCGAGCATTTCTGCAGCTATTTCAGCCAAGATAATAAATGTAATAAACTTTTGCTCGGGGGCACGGAGTGACCACTCACAGGGGTCAGCCTGCTCGGCGCTGCGGAGGCGCTGAGGTTAAGTGCTGTATGTGTGTGTGTGCGTGTCGTTGCTTGATGTGGACATCAGGCTTTATGGATAAGCTCTGGGCTCCCTCGTGATATACACCGTGCCATAAAAGCTGCCACCAGGTTACTGCCTGTGATTCAGTGCCGCGTCTTGGCTGCACGGTGCTGACCGACACTGTCTACAGCGGGTTGGGGAGACCAATGGGGTGATGAGGTGTAAAAGATCTCCTATAAGCGGCCAGGATACGGCCCAGCCTCAAGCTTTGGAAAACCTGAACTATTCTGGTCGTCAATGAAGGGCCGCCAGCTTTACAGCTCTCCAACCCCAGAGCTGGTGGGTTTGGTGTTGGGAAGAGGAAGGAAGATGCTGTTTGGGGACAAAGCACAAGGGTTGGAAGGATGAGACCCATGGGCAGAGCTCTGGAAGCCGTCAGGAACGCTCCTTCCTTTGGGGTTCCCAACCCAACTCTTTGCCATCGCCACCCAATGGATCCACACTGAACCTCTGGGCAAGCTCAGCCGCAGGGCCGGCAGGAATGGCTGAGGAGGGCAGGCCAAGCTTCAGCACGAAGCTCAGACCTGGTGCCCATGTGAAGAGGCCAACGATGACGCCCAGCTCTTCTTCTTCTTTGGAGCCATTTCCAGCTCCGCCGCCGCGCTCCCACTTTATTTCGTCCATCCGTAACGGCGTAACTGTAGCGCTGCGCCTCCGAGAGGCCCTTCAGCTCGCTATTGAACTGATAAATTCACTGTATTACTTTACACAAATCAATACCCCAGCAGTTATCAGGGCTTGATGTGACCGAAATTGGTTTCAGCCAATTTGTGAGCGTAATAAATGTCCATTTATCAAATCAATTCATTCCGTGGTGCTCCTCGGACCACCCGGCTCGGGGTGCCAGGGGGTGACGATGTCCCCGGCTCCGTCCCCACCTTGGGATGGAGGACGAGCCCCTTCCTGGCCCCGTCTGACCTGACTGTGGTCCCATATTCCACCTGCACTTGGGCCTGTCCTGCCTTGCCCCAGCACACACCAAAACAAAGCGCTTGTAGGGGATCCCACCTGCTCTGCATTAGGGGCAGCTGAGGGTCACATCCCTGCTCATCTCTTTTCTTCCAGCTTTGCCACTCCAGCTGATTCCAGCCCTGTCGGTGCCCGGCAGGTTGAACAGATGGCCCACAATGCTCACAACTTCTACATCGAAAACCTCACGGCCCTTTTCCTTCCTCCTTCCTTCCTCAGCTTCAGGAAGGGTCCCACCACAAAGAATGACCCTACGGTGCTATGGAAGCGCTTCAGTCCAGCAGGGCTACAGAGTCAGATAGAACTGTATCATCAACCAAGGTGGGAAAGACCTCTAAGATGTCCTCAAGTCCAACCATCAACCCATCATCCAACCCAACACCATCATGCCCACTAAGCACGTCCCTCAAATCTCCCCTATGGGTTTGGTTGTGTTTTGTATGCCGTGCTATAAGGTGAGATGTCCCATATGGGTTTGGTTGTTTGCCTGCTGTGCTACAAGGTGAGATGACCCCTATGGGTTTGGTTGTGGTGTTTGCCTGCTGTTCTATAAGGTGAGATGACCCATATGGGTTTGGTTGTGGTGTTTGCCTGCCGTTCTATAAGGTGAGATGTCCCATATGGGTTTGGTTGTTTGCCTGCCGTTCTATAAGGTGAGATGACCCCTATGGGTTTGGTTGTGGTGTTTGCCTACTGTGGTATAAGGTGAGATGTCCCATATGGGTTTGGTTGTGGTGTTTGTATGCCATTCTATAAGGTGAGATGTCCCATATGGGTTTGGTTGTGGTGTTTCTATGCCGTGCTACAAGGTGAGAAGCCCCATATGGGTTTGGTTGTGGTGAACCAGGCAGCAGCAGCAGCAGCACCTCCATCACTGATCAACATGCAGTGCCCTCAGAGCTGCCCCGTTCCACCCCAGCAGGCAGCATCCACCTCCTCCCAGCCTGCCCAGTGGGGCAGAAGGCAGAGCTGTGCCCTGCTGCACCCCCAGGGCTGGCAGGAGGGGTTGTTGCCCTCTGGGGTCCCTTTGGTGGTAACATCACGGCAGCGTGTGCAATGCGAGCGCCCCGACCCCATAGCCCATACCCCATACCCCATACTCCATAGCCCATAGCCCATAGCCCATAGCCCATACCCCCATAGCCACACAGTGATCCCGCAGCTCAGGGCCCCTTTGTGCTGCCCCGGAGCCTGCTTGGACGGCGGGTTGAATCCAATTAGTCAATTAAGGAGCTGTTATAAATGACACAAATGGGCGACGCGAGGGGGGCGCCGCGCGGCCGCAATCTGTGCACGGAGGAGCCCTGCAACGTGGCAGCAGAAAGCAATGGAAGCAATGGGGAACGGAGATCGGGAACTGCTCAAGTTGCTCGGAAGAAAAGAGAAAACAGGGCTGGAAATTCATCCTGCCTGAAAGAAAACGGGGGCAGAAGGGGGAGGAGGGGGGAGGAGGGGCCGGATCCTCTCCTCTACCTTTTGGTCTGATGTCCTGAGGCTGCTGGATGTGGGGGGGGGGGAGAAACGGAGCGCATTCCCTATAATTCAATAAGAGAAACCTCCATAAAGGCGGCCGCTTTAATGCGCGCAAACACCACCTGTGTCAGAAGCAGGAGCTGCCCATTAATCAAAGCTTCCCAATTAGCCCGAGCCGCTGCCCCCAGGCACAGCCGCTGTGGGAGCAGAGGGGCTCTGCTGTGCTTCGCAGGGCTCCGAGCTGGCCCAGCACCCCCCTTTGTTGGCTGGGCTTTGTAGCTGGTGCTCTGCTTGCTGCTCACACCTCAGCCCTCCCTGCCCGCCTTGCAGACACCGGATTCGGGTACAAGGGAGGCAAAACTGCTCTGGTTTATTTTTGCCCTCAGCTCCATCAGATCATCAGCGCTCCCTCCCAGCCCTGCTGGACGCCTGTATAGAATCATAGTATCATAGAATGACTCAGGTTGGAAAAGGACCTTGAAGATCATCAGGTCCAACCGCAGCCCAACCAGTACCCCATCTCTTAAAAAACAACCACGAAACAACACCACAACAACAACCCTCTGCTAAATCATATCCCTGAATACCACATCCAAACGGCTCCTAAACACATCAGGGATGGCCATTCAACCACCTCCTTGGGGAGCCCTTTCCAGTCCCTAACCATGTCTATCCCATTCCAGTCCCTAACCATGTCTATCCCATTCCAGTCCCTAACCATGTCTATCCCATTCCAGTCCCTAACCGTGTGTATCCCATTCCAGTCCCTAACCATGTGTATCCCATTCCAGTCCCTAACCATGTCTATCCCATTCCAGTCCCTAACCATGTGTATCCCATTCCAGTCCCTAACCGTGTGTATCCCATTCCAGTCCCTAACCATGTGTATCCCATTCCAGTCCCTAACCATGTGTATCCCATTCCAGTCCCTAACCACGTGTATCCCATTCCAGTCCCTAACCATGTGTATCCCATTCCAGTCCCTAACCATGTGTATCCCATTCCAGTCCCTAACCGTGTGTATCCCATTCCAGTCCCTAACCGTGTGTATCCCATTCCAGTCCCTAACCATGTCTATCCCATTCCAGTCCCTAACCGTGTCTATCCCATTCCAGTCCCTAACCATGTGTATCCCATTCCAGTCCCTAACCATGTCTATCCCATTCCAGTCCCTAACCATGTGTATCCCATTCCAGTCCCTAACCACCCTTTCTGTAAAGAAGTTCTTCCTAATATCCAACCTGAACTTGCCCTGGCGCAACTTGAGGCCATTTCCCCTCGTCCTGTCACAAGTCAGTAGTGAGAATAGACCTGCCCCACTCTCACTGTAAGAACCTTTCAGGTACTGGCAGACGGCAATAAGGTCTCCCCTCAGCCTCCTCTTCCTCAGACTAAACAGCCCCAGCTTCCTTAGTCTCTCCTCATAGGGCTGATTCTCCAAGCCCTTCACGAGCCTCGCTGCCCTTCTCTGGACCTGCTCCAGTACCTCCATGTCCTTCTTGTGCTGAGGTGCCCAAAACTGGACACAGTACTCGAGGTGAGGCCTCACCAATGCCGAGTACAGGGGCAGGATGACTTCCTTAGACCTGCTGGTGTATCCACCAGCACAGCCAGCAGAGGCCAGGCTCTCCGCTTCCTCATCCGTTCATTTCCTTCTTAAGAGGGGAAAACACAGAACTCCAAGTGCAGTAACAGCAGCTCCGGATAAAGGAGACATTGGATGCTGTTTCCAAGGGAAACTGGGACCAACCGGAGGAGGTAGGGCAGGTATTGACCTCCTCCTGATGCTGCTCTGCACTGAGCTGCAGCTTCCAGGCCAGGGATGCCAACCTTTGGGTGCTGAGGGAGAAGAGTGGGGCGGTGACCCCCCCGTGTCAGCCTTGCTAATGGTCCCTCTTGAGCTGAGGTAGCACACGCAGCCAGGGAACAAACACATGCGGCTGTATGGGAACAGGACCAAGCTGACGGAAAGGAGCTCTGCGGAGAAGCACCTGGCTGACATAGTTGGCCAATGGTTGGCCAATAGTTGATCAGTGGTTGGCCAATGGTTGGCTAATATGTGGCCAATAGTTGACCAACAGTTGACCAGTGGTTGGCTAACAGGTGACCAATGGTTGGCCAATAGTTGATCAGTGGTTGTCCAATGGTTGGCTAACATGTGACCAATAGTTGACCAACAGTTGACCAATGGTTGGTCAATAGTTGACCACTGGTTGGCTAACAGGTGACCAATGGTTAGCCAATAGTTGATCAGTGGTTGGCTAACAGGTGACCAATAGTTGGCCAAAAACTGTCCATCACTTGACTAATGGTTGGCTAACAAGTGACCAATGGTTGGCCAGTAATTGACCCATGGTTGGCTAACAGGTGGCCAACGGTTGACCAATGATTGACCAACAGGTGACCAATGATTGGCCAATAGCTGACCAACGGTTGGCCAATGGTTGACCAACAGTTGACCAGTGGTTGGCTAACAGGTGACCAACGGTTGACCACTGGTTGGCCAACAGTTGACTGCAGGCTGACCACAGACTCTCAGTGTGCCCTGGAGGCCCCTGTGGATCTCTGACCCCCATCTTCCTTGTGGAACAAACCCCCCGAGGGAAAGCAGCACCCAGAAACCCCCCAGAGCAGCCCGTGTGGGGGGTATTTACATACAAAAAGCCATAGAGAACCGCCGGGGAGCTCCCAATGAATAACATTCCTAAGGCAAACGTGGGTTGGATCTCACCTGCCCCCACTGTGGCGATGGCGCTCTCCTGGCCGATGATGTGCTCCTTCAGACGCTGCTCCAGGGGGAACCTGCGGCGCTCCTCCAACTCCCGACGGCGCTGCTCCTCCTGGAACTGCAAAGGGGAGAAAGCATTGGGAGCAGGAACGGGATGGGCAGGGACGGGAACGACGGCTTCCAAAGGGGGATGGGAGAATGGAGGGGATGGAGGGGAACACCTGTATCTAAAGGGGATGTGGGAATGGAGGGGATGGAGGGGAACATCTAAATCTATAGGGGGTGTGAGTATGGAGGGGATGGAGGGGAACGCCTAAATCTAAAGGGGATGTGGGAATGGAGGGGATGGAAGGGAATGCCTGCATCTAAAGGGGGATGTGGGAATGGAGGGGATGGAGGGGAACGCCTGTATCTAAAGGGGATGTAAGAATGAAGGGGATGGAGGGGAATGCCTGTATCTAAAGGGGGATGTGAGTAAGGAGGGGATGGAGGGGAACAATTGTATCTAAAGGGGGATGTGAGTATGGAGGGGATGGAGGGGAACAATTGTATCTAAAGGGGATGTAAGAATGAAGGGGATGGAGGGGAACACCTGTATCTAAAGGGGGATGTGGGAATAGAGGGGATGGAGGGGAACAATTGTATCTAAAGGGGGATGTGAGTAAGGAGGGGATGGAGGGGAACACCTGTATCTAAAGGGGGATGTGAGTATGGAGGGGATGGAGGGGAACAGTTGTATCTAAAGGGGATGTAAGAATAAAGGGGATGGAGGGGAATGCCTGTATCTAAAGGGGGATGTGAGTAAGGAGGGGATGGAGGGGAATGCCTGTATCTAAAGGGGGATGTGGGAATGGAGGGGATGGAGGGGAACAATTGTATCTAAAGGGGATGTGAGTATGGAGGGGATGGAGGGGAACAATTGTATCTAAAGGGGGATGTGAGTATGGAGGGGATGGAGGGGAACGCCTGTATCTAAAGGGGATGTAAGAATGGAGGGGATGGAGGGGAACGCCTGTATCTAAAGGGGGCTATGAGAATGGAGGGGATGGAAGGGAATGCCTGTATCTAAAGGGGGATGTGAGTATGGAGGGGTTGGAGGGGAACAATTGTATCTAAAGGGGATGTGAGTATGGAGGGGATGGAGGGGAACAATTGTATCTAAAGGGGATGTAAGAATGAAGGGGATGGAGGGGAACAATTGTATCTAAAGGGGATGTGGGAATGGAGGGGATGGAGGGGAACAATTGTATCTAAAGGGGATGTGGGAATGAAGGGGATGGAGGGGAATGTCTGTATCTAAAGGGGATGTAAGAATGGAGGGGATGGAGGGGAACAATTGTATCTAAAGGGGCTGTGGGAATGGAGGGGATGGAGGGGAACAATTGTATCTAAAGGGGCTGTGGGAATGGAGGGGATGGAGGGGAACAATTGTATCTAAAGGGGCTGTGGGAATGGAGGGGATAGACTGCGTGACAGAGCGTGGGGAAATGGTTCCATAGGAAAAGAGTTGAGGTACAGACTGGATGTGAAGTGTTTCTGATAAGGGCGGTGAGCGACTACTGGCACAGGTTGACCATAGAGGTGTTGGATGTCACATCCCTGGTCAGGTTGGATGGGGCTGTGAGCACCTAACAACGAGCTGTGGGTGTCCCATGAGTGGGACCAGGTGGCTTTTGGAGGTCCCTTCCCGCTCCCGCTGCTGTGCTCTATGGTTCCATACAGCTTTATAGCCCGGGTAGGATGGCACCAACTCCCAGGGATGCTCCCCCATACGTCCCCATTCCGCTCAGCTGGGAACCCGCGACGAGAGCGAGAGAAATCCCAATAAATTAAAAATACATATGAAAAGTCCCTTGTTCTTCTGTCAGCGGGATATGTAAATAAAATCTATGGGCTGTGCCCACGCGGTTAATAGCTCTGCCAATTCATTCGATGGCAGTGATTAAAACGAGCAATAAATTCACAAAGACTCTCAATGGAGAAGCAGGAATTGGGGCGGCTGAGACCCCCGGAGCGCCGCGTTCATCACATCCGCCCGTCCTGCCTTATGTTTTATACACACACACACCGTCATCCGCGGCAGGAATTTATCTCCTTTGCTCTCCTCAGTCTATTTGTTAAGCGTCAAATCCAACGTGGGTTGTTGGTTTGGGCTGTTGGGTTTGGCCAACGTTGCACCCTGGGGATCATTTGCCCAGCAGCGATTCCTGCTCCTCCTCCTCCTCCTCCTCCTCCTCCCATTAAGATCCAAAGGGCTTTTGAGCTGGGTTTTGCTGCCTCCCAGCTCTGCAGCGTCTCCCTCCCACCCAGCACGGAACGCAAACGTTCCACGCTCGGGACGTGGATCTGAGCTCTGCTCTGTCCTATGGGAGCACAGATATGGCCGCCTGGCTGAATCACTTCTCAGCGCAGTCACTGTCCCTGCATCAACCATCCATCACCCCCAGCTCCCATATCCTTTCAACCTCATCTTTCCAACAGACAAGCTGAAATGCCAACCTGCAGAGCACGGCCTGAGGGACGCGACGTGGGGCGACGCGGTGCCACTCATTCCCAGTGCAGCACGGAGCCTTCCCAGCCCCAAAGCTGGCTGCAAACTGGGGCTCCCAACCCCCCGGGGGCTCCTTCTGCTTGGGAACCACAGCCCCCACCCCAGCAGGTCCCGTCCCTGGGGCTCCATGATCCAGGAGCGGTGCAGCCCAGCTCACCTTGGCCTCCGACGCCTTCAGGAGGTTCATCACCTCCCCCTCGCGGGCGTAATCCAGCGGCATGTGGCCCATCTCGTTCTTCTGCAGCGGGTTGGCACCTGTGGGCAGGGAGAAAAGGGGGGAAGGTCAGGGAGCCCCGCACCCCCAGCAGCTCCTATGGGGGGAGGGGGGTCCCGGTCTGAGCTGTGCACGCAGGGATAAGCCCATGGGCTGTGGGGTAACACGGCTCCGCTCTTTGGGGAGCATTGGGAACAACCAGTCGGTAAAGCAGAGATTGAAATGCTATGGGGGGATGTGGGGTGCACAGAGAGAGATAAACCTGCGTGGGGAGCACAAACTGGTCCCAGTTCTGTACTGGGAATGAGCGGGGTGGATGCAGAGAAAGCTTGGGGAAGGGCAGGCCAAAGTCTGGAGGCAGAGATGTGGGGTAACAGGGGAGACACCAGTATGGCACCATGGGAATAGAAGGGACACCAGTATGGCACCATGGGAATAGGGGAGACACCAGTATGGCACCATGGGAATAGGGGAGACACCAGTATGGCACCATGGGAATAGGGGAGACACCAGTATGGCACCATGGGAATAGGGGAGACACCAGTATGGCACCATGGGAATAGGAAGGACACCAGTATGGCTCCATGGGAATAGGGGAGACACCAGTATGGCACCAAGGGAATAGGGGAGACACCAGTATGGCACCATGGGAATAGGGAGACACCAGTATGGCACCATGGGAATAGGGGAGACACCAGTATGGCACCATGGGAATAGGGAGACACCAGTATGGCACCATGGGAATAGGGGAGACACCAGAATGGCACCATGGGAATAGGGAGACACCAGTATGGCACCATGGGAATAGGGGAGACACCAGTATGGCACCATGGGAATAGGGAGACACCAGTATGGCACCATGGGAATAGAAGGACACCAGTATGGCACCATGGGAATAGGGGAGACACCAGTATGGCACCATGGGAATAGGAAGGACACCAGTATGGCACCATGGGAATAGGGGAGACACCAGTATGGCACCATGGGAATAGGGGAGACACCAGTATGGCACCATGGGAATAGGGGAGACACCAGTATGGCACCATGGGAATAGGGGAGACACCAGTATGGCACCATGGGAATAGGAAGGAAACCAGTATGGCACCATGGGAATAGGGGAGACACCAGTATGGCACCATGGGAATAGGGGAGACACCAGTATGGCACCATGGGAATAGGAAGGACACCAGTATGGCACCATGGGAATAGGGGAGACACCAGTATGGCACCATGGGAATAGGAAGGACACCAGTATGGCACCATGGGAATAGGAAGGACACCAGTATGGCACCATGGGAATAGGGGAGACACCAGTATGGCACCATGGGAATAGGGGAGACACCAGTATGGCACCATGGGAATAGGGGAGACACCAGTATGGCACCATGGGAATAGGGGAGACACCAGTATGGCACCATGGGAATAGAAGGGACACCAGTATGGCACCATGGGAATAGAAGGACACCAGTATGGCACCATGGGAATAGGGAAGACACCAGTATGGCACCATGGGAATAGGAAGGACACCAGTATGGCACCATGGGAATAGGGGAGAAACCAGTATGGCACCATGGGAATAGGGGAGACACCAGTATGGCACCATGGGAATAGGGGAGACACCAGAATGGCACCATGGGAATAGGGGAGACACCAGTATGGCACCATGGGAATAGGAAGGACACCAGTATGGCACCATGGGAATAGGAAGGACACCAGTATGGCACCATGGGAATAGGAAGGACACCAGTATGGCACCATGGGAATAGGAAGGACACCAGTATGGCACCATGGGAATAGGGGAGACACCAGTGTGGCACCATGGGAATAGGAAGGACACCAGTATGGCACCATGGGAATAGGAAGGACACCAGTATGGCACCATGGGAATAGGGGAGACACCAGTATGGCACCATGGGAATAGGAAGGACACCAGTATGGCACCATGGGAATAGGAAGGACACCAGTATGGCACCATGGGAATAGGGGAGACACCAGTATGGCACCATGGGAATAGGAAGGACACCAGTATGGCACCATGGGAATAGGGGAGACACCAGTATGGCACCATGGGAATAGGGGAGACACCAGTATGGCACCATGGGAATAGGGGAGACACCAGTATGGCACCATGGGAATAGGAAGGACACCAGTATGGCACCATGGGAATAGGAAGGACACCAGTATGGCACCATGGGAATAGGGGAGACACCAGTATGGCACCATGGGAATAGGGGAGACACCAGTATGGCACCATGGGAATAGGGGAGACACCAGTATGGCACCATGGGAATAGGGGAGACACCAGTATGGCACCATGGGAATAGGGGAGACACCAGTATGGCACCATGGGAATAGGGGAGACACCAGAATGGCACCATGGGAATAGGGGAGACACCAGTATGGCACCATGGGAATAGGGGAGACACCAGTATGGCACCATGGGAATAGGAAGGACACCAATATGGCACCATGGGAATAGGAAGGACACCAGTATGGCACCATGGGAATAGGAAGGACACCAGTATGGCACCATGGGAATAGGAAGGACACCAGTATGGCACCATGGGAATAGGAAGGACACCAGTATGGCACCATGGGAATAGGAAGGACACCAGTGTGGCACCATGGGAATAGGAAGGACACCAGTATGGCACCATGGGAATAGGAAGGACACCAGTATGGCACCATGGGAATAGGGGAGACACCAGTATGGCACCATGGGAATAGGAAGGACACCAATATGGCACCATGGGAATAGGAAGGACACCAGTATGGCACCATGGGAATAGGGGAGACACCAGTATGGCACCATGGGAATAGGAAGGACACCAGTATGGCACCATGGGAATAGGAAGGACACCAGTATGGCACCATGGGAATAGGGGAGACACCAGTATGGCACCATGGGAATAGGAAGGACACCAGTATGGCACCATGGGAATAGGGGAGACACCAGTATGGCACCATGGGAATAGGAGGGACACCAGTATGGCACCATGGGAATAGGGGAGACACCAGTATGGCACCATGGGAATAGGAAGGACACCAGTATGGCACCATGGGAATAGGAAGGACACCAGTATGGCACCATGGGAATAGGAAGGACACCAGTATGGCACCATGGGAATAGGGGAGACACCAGTATGGCACCATGGGAATAGGAAGGACACCAGTATGGCACCATGGGAATAGAAGGACACCAGTATGGCACCATGGGAATAGGAAGGACACCAGTATGGCACCATGGGAATAGGGGAGACACCAGTATGGCACCATGGGAATAGGGGAGACACCAGTATGGCACCATGGGAATAGGAAGGACACCAGTATGGCACCATGGGAATAGGGGAGACACCAGTATGGCACCATGGGAATAGGAAGGACACCAGTATGGCACCATGGGAATAGGAAGGACACCAGTATGGCACCATGGGAATAGGAAGGACACCAGTATGGCACCATGGGAATAGGAAGGACACCAGTATGGCACCATGGGAATAGGGGAGACAGGATAAGGGAGGTGATGGGGTTGGGGCTGGAGCTCGATCCCCTGCATGGGGAGGTGTTGAGGGGGGGGCTGCAATTCCATCCTCGAGGCTTCCCCCCCAAAAGGACGGCTGTGGGTCGTCCCTCCGAACCCCCGTCCCTATCGATAACAGCCACCCACCCAATATTGGCTCAGTCCCCTCCGTTAATGGCTTTGACGACTTGACTAATTGCGGCAATAATTGATAGAGCCCGGCTCGTCCATCCCCACCCCATAAATAACGCTGTCCCCCCTCCTGCTAATGGCACATCGCCGCGGCCGCCGGCCTGACCTCCTCCTCCCACCGCCGCCCACGCCGCCATAATGGGAGCCCATCCGTCACCTCCCGCCGCTGTCACGGAGCCAACACCTGGGCAGCACCTCGGGCTGTGCTGCCTGCACCTCCCTCCTGCATTGGGAGGCCCCCAGCTGATCGTGGTTGATGAATGGCACGGCCAGCTCACCGGCATCGCCCGCGCGCGCAACGGCGGCAGCTGCGGAAGGTCACTCATTGGGGAAATATGTTGCTGCCGGCGGGATCGAAGCAGGTTTCGCCGAGTGACAGCCCTCAATTTTTCAGTTTTTATTAACTCCGTCCCTCGCACCATTTGTCTTGAATTCCTTCACACTGCGGATCAGTTGTCAATAGAGCGCGGGATGCGGCGCTGCGCTACACGCCTTCCCCAAGGCTGGGGGGCTGTGGGGAGCAGCGGAGATACAGGCAGCAGATGGATGGGCAGGGATGGACCCAGGCCCTCACCCCTTGTCCTCCATCCTTATCCCTGTCCTCCATCCTCACCCCTTGTCCTCCATCCATATCCCTGTCCTCCAGCCTTATCCCTGTCCTCCCTCCTTGTGCCATGTCCTCTATCCCTGTCCTCCATCCTCATCCCCTGTCCTCCATCCTTATCCCTGTCCTCCTTCATTGTGCCATGTCCTCTATCCCTGTCCTCCATCCTTATCCCTGTCCTTTCTCCTTGTGCCATGTCCTCTACCCTTATCCCTATCCTCCAGCCTTATCCCTGTCCTCCTTCATTGTGCCATGTCCTCCATCCTTATCCCTGTCCTCCATCCATATCCCTGTCCTCCATCCTCACCCCTTGTCCTCCATCCATATCCGTCCTCCTACATTGTGCCATGTCCTCTATCCCTGTCCTCCATCTTTATCCCTGTCCTCCATCCTTATCCCTGTCCTCCTTCATTGTGCCATGTCCTCTATCCCTGTCCTCCATCCTTATCCCTGTCCTCCATCCATATCCCCTGTCCTCCATCCATATCCCTGTCCTCCTTCATTGTGCCATGTCCTCTATCCCTGTCCTCCATCCTTATCCCTGTCCTCCATCCATATCCCCTGTCCTCCATCCATATCCCTGTCCTCCTTCATTGTGCCATGTCCTCTACCCTTTATCCCTGTCCTCCATCCTTATCCCTGTCCTCCTTCATTGTGCCATGTCCTCCATCCCTGTCCTCCATCCTTATCCCTGTTCTCCATCCTTATCCCTGTCCTCCCTCCTTGTGCCGTGTCCTCCATCCATATCCCTGTCCTCCATCCTCACTCCTTGTCCCCCATCCTTATCCTTGTCCTCCATCCTCACCCCTTGTCCTCCATCCATATCCCTGTCCTCCAGCCTTGTCCTTGTCCTCCATCCATGTCCTCCATCCTCACCCCTTGTCCTCCATCCTTATCCCTGTCCTCCCTCCTTGTGCCAAGTCCTCTATCCTTATCTGTCCTCCATCCTCACTCCTTGTCCTCCATTCATGTCCTCCATCCTTGCTCCTTGACCTCCATCCCAGTCCTCCATCCATATCCCTGTCCTCCCTCCTTGTGCCATGTCCTCCATCCATATCCCTGTCCTCCATCCTCACTCCTTGTCCTCCATGTCCTCCATCCTTGTCCTCCATCCTTGCTCCATATCCTCCATCCTTGTTCCATATCCTCCATCCTTGCTCCATATCCTCCATCCTTGCTCCATATCCTCCATCCTTGCTCCATATCCTCCATCCTTGTTCCATATCCTCCATCCTTGCTCCATATCCTCCATCCTTGTTCCATATCCTCCATTCTTGTTCCATATACTCCATCCTTATTCCATATCCTCCATCCTTGCTCCATATCCCCCATCCTTGCTCCATATCCTCCATCCTTATTCCATATCCTCCATCCTTGCTCCATATCCTCCATCCTTGTTCCATATCCTCCATTCTTGTTCCATATACTCCATCCTTATTCCATATCCTCCATCCTTGCTCCATATCCTCCATCCTTGCTCCATATCCTCCATCCTTATTCCATATCCTCCATCCTTGCTCCATATCCTCCATCCTTGTTCCATATCCTCCATTCTTGTTCCATATACTCCATCCTTATTCCATATCCTCCATCCTTGCTCCATATCCTCCATCCTTGCTCCATATCCTCCATCCTTGCTCCATATCCTCCACCCTTGCTCCATATCCTCCATCCTTGCTCCATATCCTCCATCCTTGCTCCATATCCTCCATCCTTGCTCCATATCCCCCATCCTTGCTCCATATCCTCCATCCTTGCTCCATATCCTCCATCCTTGCTCCATATCCTCCACCCTTGCTCCATATCCTCCATCCTTGTTCCATATCCTCCATCCTTGCTCCATATCCCCCATCCTTGCTCCATATCCTCCATCCTTGCTCCATATCCTCCATCCTTGCTCCATATCCTCCACCCTTGCTCCATATCCTCCATCCTTGTTCCATATCCTCCATCCTTGTTCCATATCCTCCATCCTTGCTCCATATCCTCCATCCTTGCTCCATATCCTCCATCCTTGTTCCATATCCTCCATCCTTGTTCCATATCCTCCATCCTTTCTCCATATCCTCCATCCTTGTTCCATATCCTCCATCCTTTCTCCATATCCTCCATCCTTGTTCCATATCCTCCATCCTTGTTCCATATCCTCCATCCTTGTTCCATATCCTCCATCCTTTCTCCATATCCTCCATCCTTGTTCCATATCCTCCATCCTTGTTCCATATCCTCCATCCTTGTTCCATATCCTCCATCCTTGTTCCATATCCCCCTCTGTCCCCACCCTGAAGATGGAGAAGGCGACAACCGAGTGGCTGGGCAAGAAGTCAGCCCAGCTTCACCCCGGCGCACGCAGAGCACCGTTCCCAGCAGCCAAAACCCAGCTCCAGTCTCCCAGAGCTTCTCAACCTACAGCAGCTTCAGGACTCATTTCACTGGGGGCTCCTCCAGGTCTCCTGGGTCCCTGTGGGACATCCCACCCCCCCCGGGTCCCTCCATCCAGCAGCGCAGAGCCCACGCTGATGTTGGTGCACGGACGAAGCCCCCCTCGACTCTCATTTCTGGTGAAGCAAAACTGAATCCTAACAAGGGGAGACACTGAAAAGGCTCCGGTCCACGGCGGGTCCCACCCATCCACAGCCGGGATTGCAGAGTGCCAACAGCCATCAGCTCTGACAAGGACCGACAACCTTATTGCTGCACATGGCCAGTTACGGTAATACGAAAGGACTCCTGTCCTCCTGAGCCTCCCGTGATTGAATTAGCATGATCACCCTTCTGCTTTGGTTTTTTTTTTTCCCTGTGTCCAGTAACGCAGATCTGGTTTTTCTTTTAAATCAATCAGACACGGCGTTCGCAAAAGGCTTTTGTCATGCTGTGTTAATAGGAGCCTGTGAGCCTGACCCCCCCCCTCCTCCTCACACCTCTGTCAGGCAGGGATGTGTCAGTGGGTGCTGGATGTGGAGCCCTGCTGAGGGTCTGCCCCCATTCCCAGCACAAAGGAATGAGAGCAACGCTCCCACAAGGAGCAGCAAGGGAGAAAGAACGATGCCTGCCAAGGAACCGGGTAGGGTTCGGGCATTGGATCAGATGGGGGCTGGAGCTCCATGATCCTGGAGGTCCCTTCCAACACGGACCATCCTATGACCTCAAAATGTCCCTTCCAACCCAAACGATGGGATGCGTGGATGGGAATCCTCAAGGCAGAGCAGGAATCCGGATAGATGCCCCCAGGGAGCACAAGTTGTGCTTCAAGGCCTCCTCCTCCCAGCAGCGGTGGTTGGACAACCCAACGTGGAGGGTTGGGGATCCGAACAGAAAGAAAGCTAAAGGCATCCAGGACTGGACAATAAAGAGCAGGGAGTTGGAGAGGGATGGGATGTGGGCCAACAGCAGAGAGCTGGGCTCAGCTATGGCTCCTACCAACACCAGCTGTATGGGACACAACATGAGCACGGTTGGCACACGTGGTGGGGATGGGCTGGGTTGGGGATCTTGGAGGTCCCTTCCAACCTTAATGACTCTTCGGTTCTATGAGCACCGATGTGGGGTTGGGCTGGTGGTTGGTCTGGGTGATCTTGGAGGTCATTTCCAACCCTAATGACTCTTTGGTTCTAATGAGTAACAATGTAGGGATGGGCTGGGTTGGGGATCTCGGAGGTCCCTTCCAACCTTAATGACTCTGGTTCTATGAGCAGCGATGTGGGGATGGGCTGGGTTGGGGATCTTGGAGGTCCCTTCCAACCTTAATGACTCTTCGGTTCTATGAGCACCGATGTGGGGATGGGCTGGTGGTTGGTCTGAGTGATCTTGGAGGTCATTTCCAACCTTAATGACTCTGGTTCTAATGAGCAACAATGTGGGGATGGGCTGAGTTGGGGATCTTAGAGGTCCCTTCCAACCCTAATGACTCTTTGGCTCTATGAGCAGCGATGTGGGGATGGGCTGGGTTGGGGATCTTGGAGGTCATTTCCAACCTTAATGACTCTTTGGCTTTATGAGCACCAATGTGGGGATGGGCTGGTGGTTGGTCTGGGTGATCTTGGAGGTCATTTCCAACCCTAATGACTCTTTGGTTCTATGAGCAGTGATGTGGGGATGGGCTGAGTTGGGGATCTCAGAGGTCATTTCCAACCCTAATGACTCTTTGGTTCTATGAGCAACAATGTAGGGATGGGCTGGGTTGGGGATCTTGGAGGTCATTTCCAACCTTAATGACTCTTTGGTTCTAATGAGTAACAATGTAGGGATGGGCTGAGTTGGGGATCTCAGAGGTCCCTTCCAACCCTAATGACTCTTCGGTTCTAATGAGCACCGATGTGGGGATGGGCTGGGTTGAGGATCTTGGAGGTCATTTCCAACCTTAATGACTCTTTGGTTCTAATGAGTAACAATGTGGGGATGGGCTGAGTTGGGGATCTTGGAGGTCATTTCCAACCTTAATGACTCTTTGGTTCTAATGAGCAGCGATGTGGGGATGGGCTGGTGGTTGGTCTGGGTGATCTTGGAGGTCATTTCCAACCTTAATGACTCTTCGGTTCTATGAGCAACAATGTAGGGATGGGCTGAGTTGGGGATCTTGGAGGTCATTTCCAACCCTAATGACTCTTTGGTTCTATGAGTAACAATGTAGGGATGGGCTGAGTTGACGATCTCAGAGGTCCCTTCCAACCTTAATGACTCTTTGGTTCTAATGAGCAACAATGTAGGGATGGGCTGGGTTGGGGATCTCGGAGGTCCCTTCCCAACGTTAATGACTCTTCGGTTCTATGAGCACCGATGTGGGGATGGGCTGGTGGTTGGTCTGGGTGATCTTGGAGGTCATTTCCAACCAGGAGGGTTCCGCAGTTCAGTCACTGCACAACACGTGTTGGCACACGAGCTCCGTTTGGGATTACAGATGGAGGTGAGGACCAGCCGGGCAAGGAGAACCAGTGATCTGGAAGGTTCTTATTAGCAATACGGACCTCAGAGGGCTCCTCCTTCATCGTTCTATGACTGCACGACTCGGGATCTCCTTCCTTAGCTGTCTCAGTGGGCACTGCTGGTGCACGGGGGCTGAGGAAAGCCTCTGTCCTGCACAACCCCCTACAGGACAAGCTGCCCCCTCTCCCACTTTGATGCTCCCCCTCCATGTGTGCAGAGCAATCAGACTCACACCAAACACCATGAAATACCATAAGAGGGATCTCTCTGCTCCCCTGCCCTTTGGGGAACCCAACCCTTAAAGCACTGCGACACCGCCAGCATTCACACTCATTGCTCCATTGGACGTTGAGCTTTTCAATCCCAATCTCTCCGGGTTTTAATTACTGGTGTGGTCGGGCTGGCGGTGGATCTCGCTGCGGTCGGACGTTGGGGTCGATACGTCGTCCCGGAACATATTGAGCCGTTGCTGCTGGCAGGTTCTATTGCTCCATTTAATCATATTTTTTTGTTGTTGTTGTTGTCTTTTGCAAAATGTACAGCTCAGCGGGAGGGATCGATACTGAATTCATTGGAAACAGGAGCAGCGAGAGGGGAAAGTGTCTCAGGTTCTCCTGCCCAACAGCTGGCCGGGGCTCTGGGTGCTGACTGGGGGAGGTGGGGCCACCTGGGGGGCTGCCCGATGCTGCTCCTGTCCCTATGGGGCCAGGACTGGGCCAGGTGTGGGGCTGTGGTTGCACGGCAGCTCGAGGCCGATGGGTCCTCAGCTGCAGTTGGGATAAGGCAGAAGCAGAGCAGCCCGCGGCTCCTTTCCCTTGGCTGAAGCTGAGGGCAGCAGGGTGAGAGCGCGTGGAGCATCGGGGCCGCATCAGGTTGGAAGGGAAGGCAGCGCAACTTCTGCCCATTGGAAGAGCATTTTGCTAAGGGAGAGCCCTTCAGAACACAGAGCAGCAGCACGGGGTGGTGGGGGGCAGGGGGGGAAAGTGCCCCCAGAGTTGTTAGGGTGCTGAGCTCCACTTTGCCTGCAGAAAGCAGACCTTGGGAGGGGGGATTTCATGCAGCAGATTGAAACGGGGCCCTTAGAGAAGCAAAGCGCTGCCGTGTCTGGATGGAGAGCCCCCCTTCCCCCTCCTCTCCTTCTCCCCCCCCCCCCCACCCAACCCTCTTAACAAACAAAAAGCCCCCGGATCGATGGTGCTGGTGCACAGCAGCTCACACCCACTCCTTGAGACGGAGGAGGACATTGATGGTGTCAGCTCAGGTCGGCAGGCTGCGAAACGGCACCAGCCACCACAGCGGGACGTCTCGCGCTCTGCTGGGCACGCACATGCTGACCACCAGGGGAGGAGGTCCAGAGGGGTCACCCGGACACTGAATGGGGCACAAAGGGGCACAAAGGGGCACAAAGGGGCACAAAGGGGCAGGGGGCTTCCACTATAGAAGCATAGGGCGGAAGGGGGGGGGATGTTAGTTAATGGCTTTGGCCCTGAGGGCATCGGGAGAGGAAGTGCCGGGGAGAGTAAATGGATACTTGGTTAAAATAAAGGCAGATGGAGGGGACTGGGGGGGGGCGAGGGGGGCTGCGCTGTGTCAGCAGGCAGGAAACATCCTGCTCTGAAGGGTGGGGGAGGTGGGGGGGGAGAAGTGCCCCTATGGAGGAGGATCCAATGGACGCAATCGTGGGTTGGGTTGGAAGGGCCCAAAGGAAGATGGACGCGTTGGGTCGAGCGAGGAAACCACGGTAGGGTCACAGAATGGTCTGAGCTGGGAGGGATGATGGAAGGTCAGATGGTCCAGCCCCAGTCCCGAGCTCCTCTCTCCTCGATTGAAGCCATTTCCCCACATCCCAACAGGGAACCCGAAATCGCCATCCGAAGAACGGCTGGTTGCGCACAGGATCCCCTTTGGTGCTCACACACACAGCCCTACAAAGTGACAGCCCTACAGTGTGACAGCCCTACAGTGTGACAGCCCTACAGACAATGTGACAGCCCTACAGTGTGACAGCTCTACAGTGACAGCCCTACAGTGTGACAGCCCTACACTGTGACAGCCCTACAGTGACAGCCCTAAAACGTGACAGCCCTACAGTGTGACAGCCCTACAATGTGACAGCCCTACACTGTGACAGCCCTACAGTGTGACAGCCCTACAACGTGACAGCCCTACAATGTGACAGCCCTACAGTGTGACAGCCCTACAATGTGACAGCCCTACAGTCAATGTGACAGCCCTACAACATGACAGCCCTACAGTGTGACAGCCGTACAACGTGACAGCCCTACAACGTGACAGCCCTACAGTGTGACAGCCCTACAGTGTGACAGCCCTACAACGTGACAGCCCTACAGTGTGACAGCCCTACAACGTGACAGCCCTACAGTGTGACAGCCCTACAACGTGACAGCCCTACAGTGTGACAGCCCTACAACGTGACAGCCCTACAATGTGACAGCCCTACAACGTGACAGCCCTACAGTGTGACAGCCCTACAACGTGACAGCCCTACAGTGTGACAGCCCTACAGACACTGTGACAGCCCTACAGTGTGACAGCCCTACAATGTGACAGCCCTACAACGTGACAGCCCTACAGACACTGTGACAGCCCTACAGTGTGACAGCCCTACAGTGTGACAGCGTAACAACGTGACAGCCCTACAGTGTGACAGCCCTACAATGTGACAGCCCTACAGACACTGTGACAGCCCTACAGTATGACAGCCCTACCCTGTGACAGCCCTACAGCGTGACAGCCCTACAATGTGACAGCCCTACACTATGACAGCCCTACAGTGTGACATCCCTACAACGTGACAGCCGTACAACGTGACAGCCCTACAACGTGAAAGCCCTACAGTGTGACAGCCCTACACTGTGACAGCCCTACAGTGACAGCCCTACAACGTGACAGCCCTACAGTGTGACAGCCCTACAACGTGACAGCCCTACAATGTGACAGCCCTACAACGTGACAGCCCTACCCTGTGAGAGCCCTACAATGTGACAGCCCTACAGCATGACAGTCCTACAATGTGACAGCCCTACAATGTGACAGCCCTACACTGTGACAGCCCTACAATGTGACAGCCCTACAACGTGACAGCCCTACAGCGCGACAGCCCTACAGTGTGACAGCCCTACAGACACTGTGACAGCCCTACAGTGTGACAGCCCTACAGTGTGACAGCCCTACAGACACTGTGACAGCCCTACAGTGTGACAGCCCTACAGACACCGTGACAGCCCTACAGTGTGACAGCCCTACAGTGTGACAGCCCTACAGACACTGTGACAGCCCTACAGTGTGACAGCCCTACAGACACCGTGACAGCCCTACAGTGTGACAGCCCTACAGTGTGACAGCCCTACAGACACTGTGACAGCCCTACAGTGTGACAGCCCTACAGTGTGACAGCCCTACAGACACTGTGACAGCCCTACAGTGTGACAGCCCTACAGACACCGTGACAGCCCTACAGTGTGACAGCCCTACAGTGTGACAGCCCTACAGACACTGTGACAGCCCTACAGTGTGACAGCCCTACAGACACTGTGACAGCCCTACAGTGTGACAGCCCTACAGACACCGTGACAGCCCTACAGTGTGACAGCCCTACAGTGTGACAGCCCTACAGACACTGTGACAGCCCTACAGTGTGACAGCCCTACAGACACTGTGACAGCCCTACAGCAGCACTGCCCCGCTCTGGGTCTGCACAGCGCTGTGCCGGAGCAGCGCGTCCCCGTGGCAAAGGAGCAGTGGGAGGGTAAATATTGCAGCCGTCGTCATGGCAGCGCATCTCTGCCCTGTCAGCCCAGCATCTCCTCCTCCTCTGCCACAGGAGTGGGCTGTGCACGGAGCCAATGAAGGGATGTTGATGTTGGAGGGCCGGGAGCTCAGCCTTCCAACCCAAACCATCCCGCGGCCACGGCGTCACCCGTCAGAACGGCACAGGATGGAGGTGACAGCGAGCAGCAAATCGCATCTCGTCCTCAAGACGGGCCCGCGTGGCTCTCACCGAGCCCCACAAGTGTGGGTCAGAGCCCGAAGCAGCAGCACCCACCTGCCTCCAGCAGCATCCGGACGCTCAGGGAGTCGTCGGCCAGCACGGCGTAATGCAGCGCTGTGCAGCCGCGGAAGCTGGCGCGGACGTTGAGGCGGTTGTTGAAGTCGTCCTCGCGGGTCACAAGGACTGCGGGGCAAGAAAGGAGAAGGGTTCAGGGCAAGAAAGGAGAAGGGTTCAGGGCAAGAGAAGAGAAGGGTTCAGGGCAAGACAAGAGAAGGATTCAGGGCAAGACAAGAGAAGGGTTCAGGGCAAGACAAGAGAAGGCTTCGGGGCAAGGCAAGAGAAGGGTTCAGGGCAAGGCAAGGCTTCAAGAGCAGACGAGCACAACCCGACCCCTCCAGGCTGCCCCCCTTCCTTTGGGGCCCGCAGTTCCCATCCCGCGGGCTCTGAATGCTGCCACCATGGAAGTCAATCACGGTAACGCATTTTACAGCTGGCTGCAAAGCCTGGAAGTCCCCCAGCAAATGCAATTAGCCCCACGAGGTCCTGTGAAATCAGAGCAAGGAACTGCAAGGCTGCTTTGAATGGAAACCGCTGCTCTCTGAACCGGGTTCATTAGATTTGTTTCCTTCCCTCCAGCCCCGTGCGCTTCTGAATGCCAACGTAAGGAATGGCAGCCATGAGCAGCTCCCACCTGTCTGCAAACATAGCCTGCTTGGCCTTGTTGGGGGTTATATCCCTAACATGGGGAAGCCAGGCTTGGCCTTGTTGGGGGTTATATCCCTTACATGGGGAAGCCAGGCTTGGCCTTGTTGGGGGTTATATCCCTTAGGTGGGGAAGCCAGGCTTGGCCTTGTTGGGGGTTATATCCCTTAGGTGGGGAAGCCAGGCTTGGCCTTGTTGGGGGTTATATCCCTAACATGGGGAAGCCAGGCTTGGCCTTGTTGGGGGTTATATCCCTTAGGTGGGGAAGCCAGGCTTGGCCTTGTTGGGGGTTATATCCCTAATGTGGGGAAGCCAGGCTTGGCCTTGTTGGGGGTTATATCCCTTAGGTGGGGAAGCCAGGCTTGGCCTTGTTGGGGGTTATATCCCTAACATGGGGAAGCCAGGCTTGGCCTTGTTGGGGGTTATATCCCTAACATGGGGAAGCCAGGCTTGGCCTTGTTGGGGTTATATCCCTAACATGGGGAAGCCAGGCTTGGCCTTGTTGGGGGTTATATCCCTAACATGGGGAAGCCAGGCTTGGCCTTGTTGGGGTTATATCCCTAATGTGGGGAAGCCAGGCTTGGCCTTGTTGGGGGTTATATCCCTAATGTGGGGAAGCCAGGCTTGGCCTTGTTGGGGGTTATATCCCTAATGTGGGGAAGCCAGGCTTGGCCTTGTTGGGGTTATATCCCTAACATGGGGAAGCCAGGCTTGGCCTTGTTGGGGGTTATATCCCTAACATGGGGAAGCCAGGCTTGGCCTTGTTGGGGTTATATCCCTAACATGGGGAAGCCAGGCTTGGCCTTGTTGGGGGTTATATCCTTAACGTGGGGAAGCCAGGCTTGGCCTTGTTGGGGGTTATATCCCTAATGTGGGGAAGCCAGGCTTGGCCTTGTTGGGGGTTATATCCCTAAGGAGGGGAAGCCAGGCTTGGCCTTGATGGGGGTTATATCCCTAATGTGGGGAAGCCAGGCTTGGCCTTGTTGGGGGTTATATCCCTAACATGGGGAAGCCAGGCTTGGCCTTGTTGGGGGTTATATCCCTAATGTGGGGAAGCCAGGCTTGGCCTTGTTGGGGGTTATATCCCTAACATGGGGAAGCCAGGCTTGGCCTTGTTGGGGGTTATATCCCTTACATGGGGAAGCCAGGCTTGGCCTTGTTGGGGGTTATATCCCTAACATGGGGAAGCCAGGCTTGGCCTTGTTGGGGGTTATATCCCTAAGGTGGGGAAGCCAGGCTGCGTGTCAGCATGTGGGCTGGGTGCTGAGCAGGGATGGGGACGCCCCGTATCAGGTCCACAAGGCAGGCTAGAAAACCTCCTGTGATGTTGGCCCTCCTCTAACCATCAAAAATGGACGGTGACCACAGCAGCTGTCTCTAGGGACTGAAACTGACAGGGATAAGAGGCCATTTCCAACCTTAGGGACTCTTTGATTCTGAGTGGGCACGGTGGGGACGGGTTGGATGTTGGATTTGACTTAGAGCTCGTTTCCAAGCTTAACGACACCCTGATTCTATCAGCAAACACAGTGGGGACGGGTTGGATGTTGGACTTGATGATCTTAGGGATCTTTTCTCCTAGAGGCCATTTCCAACCTTAATGACTCTTTGACTCCATGAGGAGACACGGTGGGGGTGGTTGGTGGTTAGACCTGACAATCTTAGAGGTCATTTCCACCTTTAATGACTCCTTGATTCTATGAGCAAACGTGGTGTGGATGGATGGTGGTTGGACTTGACTCAGGGGTCTTTCCCAACCTTGGCGACATTGATTCTATGAGTGGACACGATGGGAATGGGTTTGGCTGTTGGACCTGACGACTTCAGAGGGCCTTCCCAACCTTAATGGCTCTTTGAGTCTATGATTAAACATGTTATGGATGGTTGGCCTTTGGACTTGATGATCTCAGAGGTCGTTTCCAACCTTAATGACTCCCTAATTCTATAAGCAGACACAGCAGGGATGGGTTGGCCGTCGGACTTGACGATCTTAGAGATCGTTTCCAGACCTGACAATCTTAGGGGTCATTTCCACCCTTAATGGCTCTTTGATGCTGTGATGGTTGGACTTGATGTTCTTGGAGGCCATTTCCAAACTTGGTGATTCTATGAACAAACATGGTGTGGTTGGTTGGAGGTTGGACTTGATGATCTTAGAGGCCATCTCCAACCTTAATGAGTCTTTGATTCTATGAACAAACATGGTGTGGTTGGTTGGAGGTTGGACTTGATGATCTTAGAGGCCATTTCCAACCTTAACAATGCTTTGATTCTATGAACAAACATGGTGTGGTTGGTTGGAGGTTGGACTCGATGTTCTTAGAGGCCATCTCCAACCTTAATGACACTTTGATTCTATGAACAAACATGGTGTGGATGGTTGGAGGTTGGACTTGATGATCTTAGAGGCCATTTCCAACCTTCTTAATGAGTCTTTGACTCCACGGGTGGACATGGTGGGGATGGTCTGGCCATTGGACTCAACAATCTTAGAGATCTTTTCTGCACTTGATGACCTTAAAGATCATTTCCACCCTCAATGACTCTGATGCTGTGAGCAAACAAGGTATGGCTGGTTGGTGGCTGAACTGGATGATCTTAGAGCTTAACGACTCTTTGATTCTAGGAGTAAAGATGGTATGGCTGGTTGGTGGCCAGACTGGATGATCTTAGAGGTCATTCCCAACCTTAACGACTCTCTGATTCTAGGAGCAAACAAGGTATGGCTGGTTGGTGGCCGGGCTGGATGATCTTAGAGCTTAAAACCTCTTTGATTCTAGGAGCAAACAAGGTATGGCTGGTTGGTGGGCAGACTGGATGATCTTAGAGGTCATTCCCAACCTTAACGACTCTTTGATTCTGGGAGCAAACATGGTATGGCTGGTTGTTGGACGGACTGGATGATCTTAGAGCTTAACAACTCTCTGATTCTAGGAGCAAACAAGGTATGGCTGGTTGTTGGCCAGACTGGATGATCTTAGAGGTCATTCCCAACCTTAACGACTCTCTGATTCTAGGAGCAAACAAGGTATGGCTGGTTGGTGGCCGGGCTGGATGATCTTAGAGCTTAAAACCTCTTTGATTCTAGGAGCAAACAAGGTATGGCTGGTTGGTGGGCAGACTGGATGATCTTAGAGGTCATTCCCAACCTTAACGACTCTTTGATTCTGGGAGCAAACATGGTATGGCTGGTTGTTGGACGGACTGGATGATCTTAGAGCTTAACAACTCTCTGATTCTAGGAGCAAACAAGGTATGGCTGGTTGTTGGCCAGACTGGATGATCTTAGAGGTCATTCCCAACCTTAATGACTCTTTGATTCCGGGAGCAAACAAGGTATGGCTGGTTGGTGGCCGGGCTGGATGATCTTAGAGCTTAACGACTCTCTGATTCTAGGAGCAAACAAGGTATGGCTGGTTGGTGGCAGAACTGGATGATCTTAGAGCTTAACAACTCTCTGATTCGAGGAGCAAACAAGGTATGGCTGGTTGTTGGCTGGACTGGATGATCTTAGAGCTTAACAACTCTCTGATTCTAGGAGCAAACAAGGTATGGCTGGTTGTTGGCCGGACTGGATGATCTTAGAGGTCTTTTCCAACCTTAACGACTCTGTGGCTGTAGGATGGGAGGCCGACCATCATGGACGGCTCCTCTTGGAGCATCATGAAGGCCGATGGGCTCAGCCGTGTGCAGCCTCCACACTCCCTCCAAAGAACTGAAAGGTAAGTTGAGCCCCCGCTAACGAACCTCCCGAAGATCAATGAACACCAGCCCAGCTCCTTCCCTTCCCTATTCGCTCCGACAGAACCGGGTGAGTCCATCTCCTTATTCACTTGTCGTCATTTCCTACCCAGGGAGGAGCAGGATAATGAACTGCGTGCGTCAGGGAAGATGAATCTGAGCTGGCAGGGAGCAGCGCGGTAAAGAGATTAAAGCGTTATTATTGTTGGGGGGGTTGTTTTTGTCTTTCCCCCCACAGTGCGCGGTGACAGCTCGGCCGTCAGCAGTAAAAAATGTCTCCGAGAGAGATAATCATCGGAAACTCAATAAAGCGTCAGGGGAAGCCTGCCCTGCCATCCATCACCGCGGGCCTGCAAATTCTCAGCCCTCCGTCCTTTCCCCTTCCCTGCCATCCATATAAATGTCTGTAATATATCTGGAGCGGCGGCGGCGGCGGCCCCTCTCGATATGGGATGCTTTTTAATGACCCAAATATTGATAGGAGGAATATGTAAACGACAGCGACGGAATCAAACAAATAAAGAAGGGGAAGAGAAAAAAAACAACCCCACAACCAACCGGTCCCGCAACACAAAGGCGGCTCTTCCCATCCCTCTCGTTGTTAAAATGCAACTGAATTTATTCTTTTTAATAAAACACGTCAAAGCAAAAGAATTGATGCGGCTTCGCGCCGCCGCGCCGCCTTGCCTTCTCCCCACCACCCCAAAACTATATAACATGAGGGAGGGATGAATGCAGACAAAAACAATTAACTTTATTGGCTGATGCTCTTTGCCTTAAATGAAGTCTCGCCGCGTGCGTTACGCGCTGCCGGCCCATTGCTCATCTTTTCATGTTGCTTCATGTATTTTGCATTCCCCCGCTCTCATCTCATCATGGGTGCCCCCAGCTCCAGCACGCAGCGGCTCTATGGGACCCCATCACAACCAGCTTCCTCCACATCACCCCCCTTTGGAGCCGTTTCTGCCCTTCCCATCCCAGCAGACCCCATTGAATCCAACCAGCCCTACTGAGTCCATCCAGCCCTTCTGAGTCCATCCAGCCCTACTGAGTCCATCCATCCCTTCTGAGTCCAACCATCCCTTCTGAGTCCAACCAGCCCTACTGAGTCCATCCAGCCCTTCTGAGTCCATCCAGCCCTACTGAGTCCATCCATCCCTTCTGAGTCCAACCAGCCCTACTGAGTCCATCCAGCCCTTCTGAGTCCATCCAGCCCTTCTGAGTCCATCCAGCCCTACTGAGTCCATCCATCCCTTCTGAGTCCAACCAGCCCTACTGAGTCCATCCAGCCCTTCTGAGTCCATCCAGCCCTACTGAGTCCATCCAGCCCTTCTGAGTCCATCCAGCCCTTCTGAGTCCATCCAGCCCTTCTGAGTCCATCCAGCCCTTCTGAGTCCATCCAGCCCTTCTGAGTCCAACCAGCCCTACTGAGTCCATCCAGCCCTTCTGAGTCCATCCAGCCCTTCTGAGTCCATCCAGCCCTTCTGAGTCCATCCAGCCCTTCTGAGTCCAACCAGCCCTACTGAGTCCATCCAGCCCTTCTGAGTCCATCCATCCCTTCTGAGTCCATCCAGCCCTACTGAGTCCATCCATCCCTTCTGAGTCCATCCAGCCCTACTGAGTCCATCCAGCCCTTCTGAGTCCATCCAGCCCTACTGAGTCCATCCAGCCCTTCTGAGTCCATCCAGCCCTACTGAGTCCATCCAGCCCTTCTGAGTCCATCCAGCCCTACTGAGTCCATCCAGCCCCACTGAGCCCATCCAGCCCTACTGAGTCCATCCAGCCCTTCTGAGTCCAACTATCCCTTCTGAGTCCATCCAGCCCTGCCCTACTGAGTCCAACCATCCCTTCTGAGTCCATCCAGCCCTTCTGAGTCCATCCATCCCTTCTGAGTCCATCCAGCCCTACTGAGTCCATCCATCCCTTCTGAGTCCATCCAGCCCTACTGAGTCCATCCATCCCTTCTGAGTCCATCCAGCCCTTCTGAGTCCATCCATCCCTTCTGAGTCCAACCAGCCCTTCTGAGTCCATCCAGCCCTTCTGAGTCCATCCATCCCTTCTGAGTCCATCCATCCCTTCTGAGTCCATCCAGCCCTTCTGAGTCCAACCAGCCCTTCTGAGTCCAACCATCCCTTCTGAGTCCATCCATCCCTTCTGAGTCCATCCATCCCTTCTGAGTCCATCCATCCCTACTGAGTCCATCCAGCCCTACTGAGTCCATCCAGCCCTTCTGAGTCCATCCATCCCTTCTGAGTCCATCCAGCCCTACTGAGTCCATCCAGCCCTTCTGAGTCCATCCATCCCTTCTGAGTCCATCCAGCCCTACTGAGTTCATCCAGCCCTTCTGAGTCCATCCAGCCCTTCTGAGTCCATCCATCCCTTCTGAGTCCATCCAGCCCTACTGAGTCCATTCATCCCTTCTGAGTCCATCCAGCCCTTCTGAGTCCATACATCCCTTCTGAGTCCATCCAGCCCTTCTGAGTCCAACCAGCCCTACTGAGTCCAACCAGCCCTTCTGAGTCCATCCATCCCTTCTGAGTCCATCCATCCCTTCTGAGTCCATCCATCCCCACTGAGTCCATCCAGCCCTGCTGAGTCCATCCATCCCTTCTGAGTCCATCCATCCCCACTGAGTTCATCCATCCCTTCTGAGTCCATCCAGCCCTTCTGAGTCCATCCAGCCCTACTGAGTCCAACCAGCCCTACTGAGTCCAACCAGCCCTACTGAGTCCATCCATCCCTTCTGAGTCCAACCATCCCTTCTGAGTCCATCCATCCCCACTGAGTCCATCCAGCCCTACTGAGTCCATCCAGCCCTACTGAGTCCATCCATCCCTTCTGACTCCAACCAGCCCTACTGAGTCCATCCAGCCCTTCTGAGTCCATCAAGCCCTTCTGAGTCCAACCAGCCCTACTGAGTCCAACCATCCCTTCTGAGTCCATCCAGCCCTACTGAGTCCATCCATCCCTTCTGAGTCCATCCAGCCCTTCTGAGTCCATCCATCACTTCTGAGTCCAACCATCCCTTCTGAGTCCATCCAGCCCTATTGAGTCCATCCAGCCCTTCTGAGTCCATCCATCCCTTCTGAGTCCATCCAGCCCTTCTGAGTCCATCCAGCCCTTCTGAGTCCATCCATCCCTTCTGAGTCCATCCATCCCTTCTGAGTCCAACCATCCCTTCTGAGTCCATCCAGCCCTACTGAGTCCATCCAGCCCTTCTGAGTCCATCCATCCCTACTGAGTCCATCCAGCCCTTCTGAGTCCATCCATCCCTTCTGAGTCCATCCAGCCCTTCTGAGTCCATCCAGCCCTTCTGAGTCCATCCATCCCTTCTGAGTCCATCCAGCCCTTCTGAGTCCATTCAGCCCTTCTGAGTCCATCCAGCCCTTCTGAGTCCATCCAGCCCTTCTGAGTCCATCCAGCCCTTCTGAGTCCATCCATCCCTTCTGAGTCCAACCATCCCTTCTGAGTCCATCCAGCCCTTCTGAGTCCATCCAGCCCTTCTGAGTCCATCCAGCCCTACTGAGTCCATCCAGCCCTTCTGAGTCCATTCAGCCCTGCTGAGTCCATCCATCCCTTCTGAGTCCATCCAGCCCTACTGAGTCCATCCATCCCTTCTGAGTCCATCCAGCCCTTCTGAGTCCATCCAGCCCTACTGAGTCCATCCAGCCCTTCTGAGTCCATCCATCCCTACTGAGTCCATCCATCCCTTCTGAGTCCATCCAGCCCTTCTGAGTCCATCCATCCCTACTGAGTCCATCCATCCCTTCTGAGTCCATCCATCCCTTCTGAGTCCATCCAGCCCTACTGAGTCCATCCATCCCTTCTGAGTCCATCCATCCCTTCTGAGTCCATCCAGCCCTACTGAGTCCATCCATCCCTTCTGAGTCCATCCATCCCTTCTGAGTCCATCCAGCCCTACTGAGTCCATCCAGCCCTACTGAGTCCATCCAGCCCTTCTGAGTCCATCCATCCCTTCTGAGTCCATCCAGCCCTTCTGAGTCCATCCATCCCTTCTGAGTCCAACCATCCCTTCTGAGTCCATCCAGCCCTATTGAGTCCATCCAGCTCTACTGAGTCCATCCAGCCCTTCTGAGTCCATCCATCCCTACTGAGTCCATCCATCCCTTCTGAGTCCATCCATCCCTTCTGAGTCCATCCAGCCCTACTGAGTCCATCCATCCCTACTGAGTCCATCCATCCCTACTGAGTCCATCCATCCCTTCTGAGTCCATCCAGCCCTACTGAGTCCATCCAGCCCTTCTGAGTCCATCCATCCCTTCCGAGTCCATCCAGCCCTACTGAGTCCATCCATCCCTTCTGAGTCCATCCAGCCCTTCTGAGTCCAACCAGCCCTTCTGAGTCCATCCATCCCTACTGAGTCCATCCATCCCTTCTGAGTCCATCCAGCCCTTCTGAGTCCATCCATCCCTTCTGAGTCCATCCAGCCCTACTGAGTCCATCCAGCCCTTCTGAGTCCATCCATCCCTTCTGAGTCCATCCAGCCCTACTGAGTCCATCCATCCCTTCTGAGTCCATCCAGCCCTTCTGAGTCCATCCAGCCCTTCTGAGTCCATCCAGCCCTACTGAGTCCATCCAGCCCTTCTGAGTCCAACCATCCCTTCTGAGTCCATCCAGCCCTACTGAGTCCATCCAGCCCTACTGAGTCCATCCAGCCCTACTGAGTCCAACCTGCCCTTCTGAGTCCATCCAGCCCTTCTGAGTCCAACTATCCCTTCTGAGTCCATCCAGCCCTTCTTTCTCACAGTTCCTGCAGGTATCTGTACTGCTAAGGACGTGGCTCAGCCCATAGAATCATAGAATTACCCAGGTTGGAAAAGACCTTGAAGACCATCAAGTCCAATTGCAGCGTAACCATAGTACTGTGCTGCAGCAGGTGGGCCCGACAGCGCGGTGATGGGGATAACATGGAGGTAGGGAGACAAGGCAGTCCGAAGTGATGAGCTGCAGCATCCAGCTCAGCGCCGCGCAGCCTCACAACCCTCCTCCCCCCTGGATCCATCTCTAAGGCCCGCACTGCCCTCCCCCATGATGGTCAATGGGACGCGGCTCCCAGCTGCACTGCTGGGCTCCGGCCAATAGCAAAGCTCTCTCTCGGATGCTGCAGCAGCTCCAAGCGAATAATGAAGTTGCAGCAGCTCCAAGCGAATAATGAAATCTGTTTCCAACAGGCAAAAAGCAGCAGCTTCCATTTCAAAGCCAGAAAAAGAAACTTGGGTGCCCCTCTGGAGCCGCGCGTGAACAGCGTTACCTTCCAACGAATGGAGGCCTTTCTCCTTGGCCGTCTCATAGACGCTGCTGAAGTCGTCCCCGAGGTTCGGATCTGCATTGGCTGCCAGCAGCACCTTCACCACGCTGCAAGGAAACAGAGCACGAGTCAGGAAGGGGGAAATGGCAGAAGGAGAGAGAGATCCGAAAGCAAAGGGAAGGCTGCGGGGCAGGGAGTCCTATGGGTAACACATCCCTGCGGGCATTCAAGGCCAGGCTGGATGTGACTCTGGGCTGCACATAGCAGGGGGTTGGAGCTGGATGAGCGCTGTGGGCAACCCAGGCCATTCTATGATGCTGTGATATGAGCCTGGGAGAGCTGGGTGTGCAAAGGGGTTTCTGAGCCGCTCACTGCAGCCGCCCCATTGAGTCAGGGTGGCCCATTGAGTCACCCCAAAAGAGGAATCATAGAATTAGGAACATAGAACATAGAACATAGGAACCGCTGGGCTACGACGGCTCAGCCTCTTTCTTGCTTATTTCTGCCCTGCCAGGAGGAAGCGCGGAGCTCAGCGCTCGGGAAACAGGTTTCAATGGCGGAAATCAGAAGGGAGCTGGAAGGAAAATGTCCGAGTGCCGCCATGAGTTGAGCCAAACCTCAGCCTATGGGAATCGGAGCTGTATGGGATCACTGTGAGCTGTATGGGATCACTGTGAGCTGTATGGGATCACTGTGAGCTGTATGGGATCACTGTGAGCTGTATGGGATCACTGTGAGCTGTATGGGATCACTGTGAGCTGTATGGGATCACTGTGAGCTGTATGGGATCACTGTGAGCTGTATGAGATCACTGTGAGCTGTACGGGATCACTGTGAGCTGTACGGGATCACTGTGAGCTGTATGGGATCACTGTGAGCTGTATGGGATCACTGTGAGCTGTATGAGATCACTGTGAGCTGTATGGGATCACTGTGAGCTGTATGGGATCACTGTGAGCTGTATGAGATCACTATGAGCTGTATGGGATCACTGTGAGCTGTATGGGATCACTGTGAGCTGTATGGGATCACTGTGAGCTGTATGAGATCACTGTGAGCTGTATGGGATCACTGTGAGCTGTATGGGATCACTGTGAGCTGTATGAGATCACTGTGAGCTGTATGGGATCACTGTGAGCTGTATGAGATCACTGTGAGCTGTACGGGATCACTGTGAGCTGTACGGGATCACTGTGAGCTGTACGGGATCACTGTGAGCTGTACGGGATCACTGTGAGCTGTATGGGATCACTGTGAGCTGTATGGGATCACTGTGAGCTGTATGGGATCACTGTGAGCTGTATGGGATCACTGTGAGCTGTATGGGATCACTGTGAGCTGTATGGGATCACTGTGAGCTGTATGGGATCACTGTGAGCTGTATGGGATCACTGTGAGCTGTATGGGATCACTGTGAGCTGTATGGGATCACTGTGAGCTGTATGGGATCACTGTGAGCTGTATGGGATCACTGTGAGCTGTATGGGATCACTGTGCTCAGCCACAGCTCCTGCAGCACAGAGCAGCTGCTGCCACCACCTTGGCAGGGAGTCCATCTGAGCACAACATTGCAATCTGAGCACACCATTGCAATCTGAGCACTCCAATTCAATCCGAGCACACCATGATGCGTCCCTAGAGTCAATGCAGGATGGGGCAGTGAGCGCTGATGGGGCGGTGGGTGCCCCTGTTCTGTTCTATGGGTGCCCTGTTCTGTTCTGTGGGTGCCCCTGTTCTATTCTATGGGTGCCCTGTTCTGTTCTGTGGGTGCCACCGTTCAGTTCTGTGGGTGCCCCTGTTCTGTTCTGTTCTGTGGGTTCCCCTATTCTGTTCTGTTCTGTGGGTGCCCCTGTTCTGTTCTGTGGGTGCCCCAGTTCTATTCTGTTCTGTTCTATTCTATGGGTGCCCCTGTTCTGTTCTATTGGTGCCCTGTCCTGTTCTGTTCTGTTCTGTCCCGTTCTGTTATGGGGCTGTGGGTGCCCCAGTTCTGTTCTGTTCTTTGGGTGCCCCTGTTCTATTCTATGGGTGCCCTGTTCTACTCTGTGGGTGCCCCCGTTCTACTCTGTGGGTGCCCCAGTTCTGTTCTGTGGGTGCCCCAGTTCTGTTCTGTTCTGTTCTATTCTATGGGTGCCCTGTTCTGTTCTGTGGGTGCCCCTATTCTGTTATGGGGCTGTGGGTGCCCCAGTTCTGTTCTGTTTTGTTCTGTGGGTGCCCTGTTCTGTTCTATGGGTGCCCTGTTCTGTTCTGTGGGTGCCCCTATTCTGTTATGGGGCTGTGGGTGCCCCAGTTCTGTTCTGTTTTGTTCTGTGGGTGCCCTGTTCTGTTCTATGGGTGCCCTGTTCTGTTCTGTTCTGTCCTGTACTGTGGGTGCCCCTGTTCTGTTATGGGGCTGTGGGTGCCCCAGTTCTGTTCTGTTCTGTTCCGTGGGTGCCCCAGTTCTATTCTATGGGTGCCCTGTTCTGTTCTGTTCTGTTCTGTGGGTGCCCCAGTTCTATTCTGTTCTGTTCTGTTCTGTTCTGTGGGTGTCCCTGTTCTGTTCTGTAGGTGCCCCTGTTCTGTTCTGTTCTGTGGATGCCCCAGTTCTGTTCTGTTCTGTTCTATGGGTGCCCCATTCTGTTCTATGGGTGCCCTGTTCTGTTCTGTTCTGTCCTGTTCTGTTCT
The DNA here is from genome assembly GCF_039878825.1 of Excalfactoria chinensis. NCBI lineage: Eukaryota > Metazoa > Chordata > Aves > Galliformes > Phasianidae > Excalfactoria > Excalfactoria chinensis. The sequence goes on from NW_027315624.1 coordinate 50,481, forward strand.
ATGGGTGCCCTGTTCTATTCTATGGGTACCCTGTTCTGTTCTGTGGGTGCCCCTATTCTGTTACGGGGCTGTGGGTGCCCCGTTCTGTTCTATGGGTGCCCCATTTCCCTGCACGGTGTGGGACCAGTCGTCCTTTTGAGCTCCAACCCAAACCCTTCCATCAGAGCCCAGCACGAGCCACGTTGGTGCGGATCCCTTCCTCCTGCTCCAGCCCCCAACACGGACCCGATCCCTCCCCTACGAGCAGCCGGAATCGGGTCCATTCCTCATCTTTCCTCCCCCCTGGCTTCCATCCTCCCCCGACAACCAACCAGCACCGGCCGGCATCCATCAGCCCCGACACGGGGCTTAGACCTTTAAACCCACATGGAGCTCTTCTATATCCCTATAGACCTTTATACCCACATGGAGCTCTTCTATATCCCTATAGACCTCATTTATACCCACACGGAGCTCTTCTATATCCCTATAGACCTCATTTATACCCACATGGAGCTCTTCTATATCCCTATAGACCTTTATACCCACATGGAGCTCTTCTATATCCCTATAGACCTCATTTATACCCACATGGAGCTCTTCTATAACCCTATAGACCTTTATACCCACACGGAGCTCTTCTATATCCCTATAGACCTCATTTATACCCACATGGAGCTCTTCTATATCCCTATAGACCTCATTTATACCCACATGGAGCTCTTCTATATCCCTACAGACCTTTATACCCACACGAAGCTCTTCTATATCCCTATAGACCTTTATACCCACACGGAGCTCTTCTATATCCCTATAGACCTCATTTATACCCACATGGAGCTCTTCTATATCCCTATAGACCTTTATACCCACACGGAGCTCTTCTATATCCCTATAGACCTTTATATCCACATGGAGCTCTTCTATATCCCTATAGACATTTATACCCACATGGAGCTCTTCTATATCCCTATAGACCTTTATACCCACATGGAGCTCTTCTATATCCCTATAGACCTCATTTATACCCACATGGAGCTCTTCTATATCCCTATAGACCTTTATACCCACACGAAGCTCTTCTATATCCCTATAGACCTTTATACCCACATGGAGCTCTTCTATATCGCTATAGACCTCATTTATACCCACACGGAGCTCTTCTATATCCCTATAGACCTCATTTATACCCACATGGAGCTCTTCTATATCCCTATAGACCTCAATTATACCCACATGGAGCTCTTCTATATCCCTATAGACCTCATTTATACCCACATGAAGCTCTTCTATATCCCTATAGCCCTCATTTATACCCACATGGAGCTCTTCTATATCCCTATAGACCTCATTTATACCCACATGGAGCTCTTCTATATCCCTATAGACCTCATTTATACCCACATGGAGCTCTTCTATAACCCTATAGACCTTTATACCCACACGGAGCTCTTCTATATCCCTATAGACCTCATTTATACCCACATGGAGCTCTTCTATAACCCTATAGACCTTTATACCCACACGGAGCTCTTCTATATCCCTATAGACCTCATTTATACCCACATGGAGCTCTTCTATATCCCTATAGACCTCATTTATACCCACACGGAGCTCTTCTATATCCCTATAGACCTCATTTATACCCACATGGAGCTCTTCTATATCCCTATAGACCTTTATACCCACATGGAGCTCTTCTATATCCCTATAGACCTCATTTATACCCACACGGAGCTCTTCTATATCCCTATAGACCTTTATTTATACCCACATGGAGCTCTTCTATATCCCTACAGACCTTTATACCCACACGAAGCTCTTCTATATCCCTATAGACCTTTATACCCACACGGAGCTCTTCTATATCCCTATAGACCTCATTTATACCCACATGGAGCTCTTCTATATCCCTATAGACCTTTATACCCACACGGAGCTCTTCTATATCCCTATAGACCTTTATATCCACATGGAGCTCTTCTATATCCCTATAGACATTTATACCCACACGAAGCTCTTCTATATCCCTATAGACCTTTATACCCACATGGAGCTCTTCTATATCCCTATAGACCTTTATACCCACATGGAGCTCTTCTATATCCCTATAGACCTCATTTATACCCACATGGAGCTCTTCTATATCCCTATAGACCTTTATACCCACACGAAGCTCTTCTATATCCCTATAGACCTTTATACCCACATGGAGCTCTTCTATATCGCTATAGACCTCATTTATACCCACACGGAGCTCTTCTATATCCCTATAGACCTCATTTATACCCACATGGAGCTCTTCTATATCCCTATAGACCTCAATTATACCCACATGGAGCTCTTCTATATGCCTATAGACCTTTATACGCACATGGAGCTCTTCTATATCCCTATAGACCTCATTTATACCCACATGGAGCTCTTCTATATCCCTATAGACCTTTATACCCACATGGAGCTCTTCTATATCCCTATAGACCTTTATACCCACACGGAGCTCTTCTATATCCCTATAGACCTCATTTATACCCACATGGAGCTCTTCTATATCCCTATAGACCTCATTTATACCCACATGGAGCTCTTCTATATCCCTATAGACCTTTATACCCACATGGAGCTCTTCTATATCCCTATAGACCTCATTTATACCCACACGGAGCTCTTCTATATCCCTATAGACCTCATTTATACCCACATGGAGCTCTTCTATATCCCTATAGACCTCATTTATACCCACACGGAGCTCTTCTATATCCCTATAGACCTCATTTATACCCACACGGAGCTCTTCTATATCCCTATAGACCTTTATACCCACATGGAGCTCTTCTATATCCCTATAGACCTCATTTATACCCACACGGAGCTCTTCTATATCCCTATAGACCTCATTTATACCCACACGGAGCTCTTCTATATCCCTATAGACCTTTATACCCACACGGAGCTCTTCTATATCCCTATAGACCTCATTTATACCCACATGGAGCTCTTCTATATCCCTATAGACCTTTATACCCACACGGAGCTCTTCTATATCCCTATAGACCTTTATACCCACATGGAGCTCTTCTATATCCCTATAGACCTCATTTATACCCACATGGAGCTCTTCTATATCCCTATAGACCTTTATACCCACATGGAGCTCTTCTATATCCCTATAGACCTCATTTATACCCACAAGGAGCTCTTCTATATCCCTATAGACCTCGTTTATACCCACATGGAGCTCTTCTATATCCCTATAGACCTCATTTATACCCACACGGAGCTCTTCTATATCCCTATAGACCTTTATACCCACACAGAGCTCTTCTATATCCCTATAGACCTCATTTATACCCACATGGAGCTCTTCTATATCCCTATAGACCTCATTTATACCCACATGGAGCTCTTCTATATCCCTATAGACCTTTATACCCACATGGAGCTCTTCTATATCCCTATAGACCTCATTTCTACCCACATGGAGCTCTTCTATATCCCTATAGACCTCATTTATACCCACATGGAGCTCTTCTATATCCCTATAGACCTTTATACCCACATGGAGCTCTTCTATATCCCTATAGACCTCATTTATACCCACACGGAGCTCTTCTATATCCCTATAGACCTTTATACCCACATGGAGCTCTTCTATATCCCTATAGACCTCATTTATACCCACATGGAGCTCTTCTATATCCCTATAGACCTCATTTATACCCACATGGAGCTCTTCTATATCCCTATAGACCTCATTTATACCCACATGGAGCTCCTCTATATACCTATAGACCTTTATACCCACATGGAGCTCTTCTATATCCCTATAGACCTCATTTATACCCACACGGAGCTCTTCTATATCCCTATAGACCTTTATACCCACATGGAGCTCTTCTATATCCCTATAGACATTATACCCACATGGAGCTCTTCTATATCCCTATAGACCTTTATACCCACACGGAGCTCTTCTATATCCCTATAGACCTTTATACCCACACGGAGCTCTTCTATATCCCTATAGACCTTTATACCCACACGGAGCTCTTCTATATCCCTATAGACCTTTATACCCACACGGAGCTCTTCTATATCCCTATAGACCTCATTTATACCCACACGAAGCTCTTCTATATCCCTATAGACCTTTATACCCACATGGAGCTCTTCTATATCCCTATAGACCTTTATACCCACATGGAGCTCTTCTATATCCCTATAGACCTTTATACCCACATGGAGCTCTTCTATATCCCTATAGACCTCATTTATACCCACACGGAGCTCTTCTATATCCCTATAGACCTTTATACCCACATGGAGCTCTTCTATATCCCTATAGACCTTTATACCCACATGGAGCTCTTCTATATCCCTATAGACCTCGTTTATACCCACACGGAGCTCTTCTATATCCCTATAGACCTTTATACCCACATGGAGCTCTTCTATATCCCTATAGACCTCATTTATACCCACACAAAGCTCTTCTATATCCCTATAGACCTTTATACCCACATGGAGCTCTTCTATATCCCTATAGACCTCATTTATACCCACATGGAGCTCTTCTATATCCCTATAGCCCTCATTTATACCCACCCGCAGCTCATCCACATCCATATAGAGCTCCAACCTCTAAGACCCCCAACCCACTACCAGCGTTAAACCCTCTTCGATCCATGTGAGGCTATAAAAGAGCTTTTCTGCCTCTCGTGGCTGGACCAACAGATTGTTAAGGATGAAATACACACACACGTGTCCAATGCAAGGAATAGGGGTTGGGGGGTCAGATCGATGCTGTGCTGGTCAGCCGTGGCCGGGCTGTGTTGGGCAGCTGGGGTTGGTGAAGCACGAAGTCCGGTGATGGCCATGACCGTCAGCACAATGCTGCCCCCAGATGGGGAGCAGACACAGGTCGTGGCCGCACACAAAGCCCCCCGGGAAGGGTAGAGCTTCGCTCCGTAAGGCTCAATGGGGGGCGGAGGGGCTGCAGTTTGCATGCAGGAGCTGCAGGAGCTGCCACGCCGCCTGACCTCCGCCATTGAAACGTAATTGGATGGTCAGCACCAAGGGATGCAGTTGGATGGTCAGCACTAAGGGATGTAATTGGATGGTCAGCCCCAAGGGATCTAAATGGATGGGCAGCACCAAGGGATGTAAGTAGATGGTGAGACAAGAGATGTAGATGGATGGTCAGCACCAAGAGATGCAGTTGGATGGTCAGCACCAAGGGATGTAATTGGATGGTCAGCCCCAAGAGATGCAGTTGGATGGTCAGCCCTAAGGGATGTAGATGAATGGTCATCCCCAAGAGATGTAGATCAATGGTCAGCACCAAGAGATGTAGTTGGATGGGCAGCCCTAAGGGATGTAGATGGATGGTCAGCCCCAATGGATGTAATTAGATGGTCAGCCCTAAGGGATGTAATTGGATGGTCAACTCCAAGAGCAATGAGAGCATGGTCAGCCCCAAGAGATGTAGTTGGATGGGCAGCACCAAGGGATGTCATTGGATGGTCAGCCCTAAGGGATGTAATTGGATGGTCAGCCCTAAGGGATGCAATTAGATGGTCAGCCCCAATGGATGTAATTGGATGGTCAGCCCCAAGGGATGTAATTGGATGGTCAGCCCTAAGGGATGCAATTGGATGGTCAGCCCCAAGGGATCTAAATGGATGGGCAGCACCAAGGGATGTAAGTAGATGGTGAGACAAGAGATGTAGATGGATGGTCAGCACCAAGGGATGTAATTGGATGGTCAGCTCCAAGGGATGTAATTGGATGGTCAACCCCAAGGGATGTAAATGGATGGGCAGCACCAATGGATGTAATTGGATGGTCAGTCCTAAAGGATGTAATTGGATGGTCAGCCCTAAGGGATGTAATTGGATGGTCAGCCCCAATGGATGTAATTGGATGGTCAGTCCTAAAGGATGTAATTGGATGGTCAGCCCTAAGGGATGTAATTGGATGGTCAGTCCCAAGGGATCTAAATGGATGGTCAGCACCAAGGGATGTAATTGGATGGTCAGCCCCAAGAGATGCAGTTGGATGGTCAGCCCCAATGGATGTAATTGGATGGTCAGCCCCAAGGGATCTAAATGGATGGGCAGCACCAAGGGATGTAATTGGATGGTCAGCTCCAAGAGCAATGAGACGATGGCCAACTCCAAGAGCAATGAGTGCATGGTCAGCACCAAGAGATGTAGTTGGATGGGCAGCACCGAGGGATGTAGTTGGATGGTCAGCACCAAGAGATGCAGTTGGATGGTCAGCCCCAATGGATGTAATTGGATGGTCAGCACCAATGGATGTAATTGGATGGTCAGCACCAATGGATGTAATTGGATGGTCAGCCCTAAGGGATGTAATTGGATGGTCAGCCCCAAGGGATCTAAATGGATGGTCATCACCATGAGATGTAGTTGGATGGTCAGCCCCAAGAGATGTAATTGGATGGTCAGCACCAATGGATGTAATTGGATGGTCAGCCCTAAGGGATGTAATTGGATGGTCAGCCCCAAGGGATCTAAATGGATGGTCATCACCATGAGATGTAGTTGGATGGTCAGCCCCAAGAGATGTAATTGGATGGTCAGCACCAATGGATGTAATTGGATGGTCAGCACCAAGGGATCTAAATGGATGGGCAGCACCAAGGGATGTAAGTAGATGGTCAGCACCAAGGGATGTAGTTGGATGGTCAGCCCCAAGGGATGTAGATGAATGGTCATCCCCAAGAGATGTAGATCAATGGTCAGCACCAAGAGATGTAGTTGGATGGGCAGCCCTAAGGGATGTAAATGGATGGTCAGCCCCAATGGATGTAATTGGATGGTCATCCCCAAGAGCAATGAGTGGATGGTCGCCTCCAGGAGAAACAAAGTCCCTTCACCAGGGTTTCAGGCCCTCTCCTACCAGAGAAGCGACCCCACGCCACCCACATCTGTCAGGCAGGACGTCCAGCTGTGAGCACGGTTCCATCTAGAACCTCTTGTGCTCCTGCAATGAATTGCATCCATTGAAGCAGACACGGACCCTGAATCGTGCCCATCAACCCAGACCGGGACCCATTTGTTTCACAGAACCAGGCCCAAACGTCCCCCTCATTTCATCTTTCTGCTGCCCTGTAGGTAATTCCCTAAGAAATACCCCTCAGAAAGAGCACTTGTGCTACCCCTATCATTAACCAGGCCGCGCAGGCGGCCCAAGGCCACCCCATTTCACCCAACGCAGCCCATGGGAGCCAGCAGGTTGAGCACCCGATGGCCCATCTGCCTCCATCAGCGTTTCCAGGCCCTGTTTTCAGCCCGCACGGCCTTTCTCCCCGATCCCTCTCAGCCTTTTTACAAGCCTTGAAGCTCCGTTCTGCTCCGCCGCTCACTTGGAATGGTCAACAGCCGTCACACTCCAATGCTGACCATTGTGCCCTCTTCAAGGTGGGAGGATCCGCTACGGAGCCGGGCAAACAACGGGGGCCCGGCTGCTGCTCGGACATCAAAGTTAAACAAACAACCACAACCCCCCTTTTCCATCCCCATCGGCCCCATCGCCAGCAGCTCCCCGAGGAGGTCACGGCTTTCAGCTTGTCGTGGCACACATCAAAGTTCGCACCACACACGAACTGGGCGCAAGGATTGAAATGGCGTCGCCCGAGAGCGGATATTCAACCTTTGTGCTCCCGCTTTAATCCCGTGTTTTCACAACTCATTAAGCTTCTTGGCTTATGAACTTGTGACCACGTGAAGCTTGCTCACAAGTCAAAAGGCAGCTTGTAACATCAAAGCTCGCTCTCCCGCGTCTGGCCCGCGTTGGCCGCAATTGGATTTCTCTTTCTCTCCCTTTCTGTCTTTTCTTCAATGACGATAATAATAATAACAATAATAATAATAATAATAAGAAAACCCCCTCCTAATTGAATTTAGTTGTAGACCGAATCCATTTCGGAGCGCTTTGAAAAGGTTACGAGAAGCCACGGCGCTCATCATGGGAACCAAGGGAGGGAGGGCACAGCGTTCAGCCTCTTTGCTTCGCAAAGGTCGAGCGTGAAAGACCCAGCGCGGCCCCCAGCCTGGGGGGGCAGCAGCTCCCATGGGAGCCATTGGCAGCTCCCACATCAGCCCGTGGGTCGCAGCAGCAGAGCCAAAGGGGTCAATGGGGACCTCTGAGATCTCCCAGTCCGACCCCCCTTTTAAAGCGGGTTCCCTATTAAAGCGGGTTCCCTATTAAAGCGGGTTCCCTACAGCACAGAGAAGCATCCCGGTGGGTTCTGGGTGACTCTAGAGATATCGGGTCCCCCCAATGGGCTCCCCACAGCTGTTCTCTGTCTGTTTGGAGCTCAGCACGGGCGCACTGCTCCAGGTTTGGCCCCTCAGGGCAAAGCAGAGGGGAGGAGAAGCTCCCTGCCCTGCTGGCCATGCTTTGTGCCGTGCACCCCATGGTTCCATTGGCCTCTGTGGCCAGCAGAGCACACTGCTGCCTCACGGTCAGCCTGTGCTCAATGCTGGACAACCAGGACAACATTGGCCTTCTTGGACACCAGGACACGCTGCTGGCTCACAGTCAGCCCATGGTCAGCCCATGGTCAACCACCAGTCAACCATTAACCAAGCAGGCTACCATTGGCTCTCTTGGCCACCAGGACACGTTGCAGGCTCATGGTCAACCACTGGTCAACCAATAACCAACCAGGCCACTATTGGCTCCCTTGGCCACCAGGACACGCAACAGGCTCATGGTCAGCCCATGGTCAACCATTAACCAACCAGGCCACCAGGACACGCTGCAGGCTCATGGTCAGCTCATGGTCAGCCCATGGTCAACCACCGGTCAACCACTGACCAACCATTGACCAACCATTAACCAACCAGGCCACCATTGGCTCTCTTGGCCACCAGGACACCCAGCTGGCTCATGGTCAGCCCATGGTCAACCCATGGTCAACCATTGACCAACCATTGACCAACCACTGACCGACCACTGACCAACCATTGACCAACCATTGACCAACCAGGCCACCATTGGCTCTCTTGGCCACCCAGCTGGCTCATGGTCAGCCCATGGTCAACCACTGACCAACCATTGACCAACCATTGACCAACCATTGACCAACCAGACCACTATTGGTTCTCTTGGCCACCAGGACACGCTGCAGGCTCATGGTCAGCTCATGGTCAGCCCATGGTCTACCACTGGTCAACCATTAACCAACCACTGGTCAACCATTAACCAACCACTGGTCAACCATTGACCAACCAGGCCACCATTGGCTCTCTTGGCCATCCATCTGGCTCATGGTCAGCCCATGGTCAACCACTGACCAACCATTGACCAACCATTGACCAACCACTGACCAACCATTGACCAACCATTGACCAACCATTGACCAACCATTGACCAACCATTGACCAACCATTGGCCAACCATTGACCAACCATTGACCAACCAGGCCACCATTGGTTCTCTTGGCCACCAGGACACCCAGCAAGCTCATGGTCAACCCATGGTCAACCACCGGTCAACCATTGACCAACCATTGACCAACCATTGACCAACCAGGCCACCATTGGCTCTCTTGGCCACCAGGACACCCAACTGGCTCATGGTCAGCCCATGGTCAACCCATGGTCAACCATTGACCAACCATTGACCAACCATTGACCAACCACTGACCAACCATTGACCAACCACTGATCAACCATTGACCAACCATTGACCAACCATTGACCAACCACTGACCAACCACTGACCAACCACTGACCAACCATTGACCAACCATTGACCAACCATTGACCAACCACTGACCAACCACTGACCAACCACTGACCAACCATTGACCAACCATTGACCAACCATTGACCAACCATTGACCAACCATTGACCAACCACTGACCAACCATTGACCAACCATTGGCCAACCATTGACCAACCATTGACCAACCATTGACCAACCACTGACCAACCATTGACCAACCACTGACCAACCACTGACCAACCACTGACCAACCATTGACCAACCATTGACCAACCACTGACCAACCATTGACCAACCATTGACCAACCACTGACCAACCACTGACCAACCACTGACCAACCATTGACCAACCATTGACCAACCACTGACCAACCATTGACCAACCATTGACCAACCACTGACCAACCATTGACCAACCATTGACCAACCATTGACCAACCATTGACCAACCACTGACCAACCATTGACCAACCATTGACCAACCACTGACCAACCATTGACCAACCATTGACCAACCATTGACCAACCATTGACCAACCAGGCCACCATTGGCTCTCTTGGCCACTAGGACACCCAGCTGGCTCATGGTCAACCCATGGTCAACCACCGGTCAACCATTGACCAACCATTGACCAACCATTGACCAACCAGGCCACCATTGGCTCTCTTGGCCACCAGGACACCCAACTGGCTCATGGTCAGCCCATGGTCAACCACTGACCAACCATTGACCAACCATTGACCAACCACTGACCAACCATTGACCAACCAGGCCACTATTGGCTCTCTTGGCCACCAGGACACGCTGCAGGCTCATGGTCAGCCCATGGTCTACCACTGGTCAACCATTGACCAACCACTGGTCAACCATTGACCAACCATTGACCAACCATTGACCAACCAGGCCACCATTGGCTCTCTTGGCCATCCATCTGGCTCATGGTCAGCCCATGGTCAACCACTGACCAACCACTGACCAACCATTGACCAACCACTGACCAAGCATTGACCAACCATTGACCAACCAGGCCACCATTGTCTCTCTTGTCCCCCCCTGCTGCCCTATGCCCGTTGCAGGCCGTGCTGCTCGGTGCTGCCCCGCTCGTACCTGGCGTTCCTGCTGATGGCCGCCACCATCAGACACGTCCAGCCCAGACGGTGCCTCGCGTTGACGTCGGCGCCGTCCTGCAGCAACCTGGGCAGAAAGGAGGGAACGGGGTGAGGATGGGTGGGATATTATGGGATGGGATGGGATATTATGGGATGGGATATGGGATGGGATGGGATATTATGGGATGGGTTATGGGATGGGGTGGGATGGGATGGGATATTATGGGATGGGATATGGGATGGGGTGGGATGGGTAATGGGATGGATGGGATGGGTTATGGGATGGGATATTATGGGATGGGATGGGATATTATGGGATGGGATGGGTTATGGGATGGGTTATGGGATGGGATGGGATGGGATAGGATGGGTTATGGGATGGGGTATGGGATGGATGGGATGGGTTATGGGATGGGTTATGGGATGGGTTATGGGATGGATGGGATGGGATGGGATGGGATATTATGGGATGGGATGGGATATTATGGGATGGGATGGGTTATGGGATGGGTTATGGGATGGGATGGGATGGGATGGGATGGGATGGGATGGGATGGGATGGGATGGATGGGATATTATGGGATGGGATGGGATGGATGGAATGGGACGGAATGGGTTATGGGACGGGTTATGGGATGGGATGGAATGGGTTATGGGATGGGTTATGGGATGGGGTGGGATTGGATGGGATGGGTTATGGGATGGGATATGGGATGGGATATTATGGAATGGGTTATGGGATGGGTTATGGGATGCGTTATGGGATGGGATATGGGATGGGATATGGGATGGGATGGGTTATGGGAGGGATTATGGGATGGGATGGGATATGGGATGCGTTATGGGATGGGATATGGGATGGGATGGGTTATGGGAGGGATTATGGGATGGGATGGGATGGGATATGGGATGGGTTATGGGATGGGATATGGGATGGGATATGGGATGGGATGGGATGGGTTATGGGATGGGATATGGGATGGGATGAGTTATGGGATGGGTTATGGAATGGGATAGATGGGATGGGTTATGGGATGGGATATTATGGGATGGGTTATGGGATGGGTTATGGGATGCCCTATATGGGATGGGTAATTGGATGGGATATTATGGGATGGTATGGGATGGGATGGATGGCATGGGACGGAATGGGTTATGGGATGGGTTATGGGATGGGATGGGATATGGGATGGGTTATGGGATGGGATGGGATATGGGATGGGTTATGGGATGGGATGGGATATGGGATGGGTTATGGGATGGGATGGATGGGATGGGATGGGATGGAGATGGGATGGAGATGGGATGTGTTATGTGATGGGTTATGGGATGGGATATGGAATGGGATGGGTTATGGGATGGGTTATGGGATGGGATATGGGATGGGATGGGTTATGGGATGGGTTATGGGATGGGTTATGGGATGGGTTATGGGATGGGATATGGGATGGAATGGGATATTATGGGATGGGTTATGGGATGGGTTATGGGATGGGATATGGGATGGGATGGGATGGGTTATGGGATGGATGGGATGGGATATGGGATGGGATGGGATGGGATGGGATGGGATGGGATATTATGGGATGGGATGGGATGGGATGGGATGGGATGGGATGGGATGGGATGGGATGGGATATTATGGGATGGGATGGGATGGGATATTATGGGATGGGATGGGATGGGATGGGATATTATGGGATGGGATATTATGGGATGGGATGGATGGAATGGGATGGGATGGGATGGGTTATGGGATGGGATATGGGATGGGATGGGTTATGGGATGGGATATGGGATGGGATATGGGATGGGTTATGGGATGGGTTATGGGATGGGATATGGGATGGGATGGTATGGTATGGTATGGTATGGGATGGGATGGGATGGGATGGGATGGGATGGGATGGGATGGGATGGGATGGGATGGATGGGATGGATGGGATGGGATGGGATGGGATGGATGGGATGGGATGGGATGGGATGGATGGGATGGGATGGGATGGGATGGGATGGGATGGGATGGGATGGGATGGATGGGATGGATGGGATGGGATGGATGGGATGGGATATGGGATGGGATGAGTTATGGGATGGGTTATGGGATAGGATATGGGATGGGTTATGGGATGCCCTATATGGGATGGGTTATGGGATGGGATGGGATGGGTTATGGGACGGGTTATGGGATGGGATGGAATGGGTTATGGGATGCGTTATGGGATGGGATATGGGATGGGATGGGATGGGATGGGTTATGGGATGGGTTATGGGATGGGATGGGTTATGGGATGGGTTATGGGATGCCCTATATGGGATGGGTTATGGGATGCCCTATATGGGATGGGTTATGGGATGGCTTATGGGATGGGATGGGATGGGATGGGATGGGATGGGATGGGATGGGATGGGATGGGATGGGATGGGATGGGATGGGATGGGATGGGATGGGATGGATGGGATCGATGGATGGGATATTATGGGATGGGATGGGATGGGATGGGACAGGGATACAATGGGATGGGTTGCCCCATATGGGATGGGATGGATGGGATGGAAATGGGGTGAAGATGGGAAGGGAACGGAATGGAATGGGATGGATGGGATGGATGGGATGGGATGGGATATTAGAGGATGGGATATTATGGGATGGGATGGATGGGATGGATGGGATGGGATATTATGGGATGGATGGGATGGGATGGGATATTAGAGGATGGGATATTATGGGATGGATGGGATGGATGGGATATTATGGGATGTGATGGATGGGATGGGATATTATGGGATGGGATATTATGGGATGGGATATTATGGGATGGATGGGATGGTATATTATGGGATGGGATATTATGGGATTGGATGGATGGGATGGTATATTATGGGATGGGATATTATGGGATGGGATATTATGGGATGGTATATTATGGAATGGGATATTATGGGATGGATGGGATGGTATATTATGGGATGGGATATTATGGGATGTGATGGATGGGATGGGATATTATGGGATGGGATGGATGGGATGGTATATTATGGGATGGGATATTATGGGATGGATGGGATGGTATATTAATGGATGGGATTTATGGGATGTGATGGATGGGATGGTATATTATGGGATGGAATGGATGGGATGGGATATTATGGGATGGGATATTATGGGATGGTATATTATGGGATGGTATATTATGGGATGGGATATTATGGGATGGGATATTATGGGATGGGATATTATGGGATGGGATGGATAGGATGGGATATTATGGGATGGGATATTATGGGATGTGATGGATGGGATGGGATATTATGGGATGGGATATTATGGGATGGGCTATTATGGGATGGTATATTATGGGATGGGCTATTATGGGATGGTATATTATGGGATGGTATATTATGGGATGGGATATTATGGGATGGGATATTATGGGATGGGATGGATAGAATGGGATATTATGGGATGGGATATTATGGGATGGTATATTATGGGATGGGCTATTATGGGATGGTATATTATGGGATGGTATATTATGGGATGGGATATTATGGGATGGGATATTACAGGATGGGATGGATGGGATGGTATATTATGGGATGGGATATTATGGGATGGGCTATTATGGGATGGACGTGATGGCTGTGCTGTGCTGCACAGCTGCTGGCCGGTCGCTCTCTGATCCATCCCCGTGTGCCCCCCCAGCGCTGTGGGTCACAGCCGTCCCACGCCCCACACCTCAGTGCTCACTGCAGCCCATCTGTGCGCCCCGGGGCTGCGGCAGCACCCGAAGGGAGGAGGGATGGAGCTGGAGTCCCTGCTGCCCAATGGGACGTGGAGCAACACACAGCACCAAAGGGCTCCTTCCATGGGGGGCAATGAACAATGCTCCCTCTGCCCCACATAACGCATCCCTGCCCCACATCCCGGCTCCCCCTGCCCCACATAATGAACCCATCTTAAGGAGGAACCACTATGGGACCCATAGATCTGAGCACCCATAGATAGAGCCCATCTTAAATAGGAGCCACAATGGGACCCATAGATCTGAGCACCCACAGAGCCCAGCTCAAATAGGAGCCAGAATGGGACCCACAGATCTCAGCACCCATCTTAAGGGGGAGCTATAATGGGACCCATAGATCTGAGCACCCATAGATAGAGCCCATCTCAAGGGGGAACCATATTGGGACCCATAGATCTGAGCACCCATAGATAGAGCTCATCTCTAGGGGGAGCCATATTGGGACCCATAGATCTGAGCACCCATAGAGCCCATTTCAAGGGGGAGCCACAATAGGACCCATAGATCTGAGCACCCATAGAGCTCAGCTCAAATAGGAGCCACAATGGGACCCATAGACCTGAGCACCCATAGAGCCCATCTTAATGGGAGCCATAATGGGACCCATAGATCTGAGCACCCACAGAGCCCATCTCAAATAGGAGCCACTGTGGGACCCATAGATCTGAGCACCCATAGATAGAGCCCATCTTAAATAGGAGCCACTATGGGACCCATAGATCTGAGCACCCATAGATAGAGGTCATCTCAAGGGGGAACCATAATGGGACCCATAGATCTGAGCACCCATACAGCCCATCTTAATGAGGAGCCACTATGGGACCCATAGATCTGAGCACCCATAGATAGAGCCCATTGCAAAGGGGACACACAATGGGACCCATAGATCTGAGCACCCACAGATAGAGCCCATCTTAATGGGAGCCATAATG
Source organism: Excalfactoria chinensis (assembly GCF_039878825.1). Taxonomy (NCBI): domain Eukaryota; kingdom Metazoa; phylum Chordata; class Aves; order Galliformes; family Phasianidae; genus Excalfactoria; species Excalfactoria chinensis. Next base: position 66,068 of record NW_027315624.1, read on the forward strand.
GGACCCATAGATCTGAGCACCCATAGAGCCCATCTCAAATAGGAGCCACTATGGGACCCATAGCTCTCAGCACCCATAGAGCCCAGCTCAAATAGGAGCCACAATGGGACCCATAGATCTGAGCACACATAGAGCCCATCTTAATGGGAGCCACTATGGGACCCATAGATCTGAGCACCCATAGATAGAGCCCATCTTAATGGGAGCCACTATGGGACCCATAGATCTGAGCACCCATAGATAGAGCTCATCTCTAGGGGGAGCCATAATGGGACCCATAGATCTGAGCACCCATAGAGCCCATCTCAAGGGGGAACCATATTGGGACCCATAGATCTGAGCACCCATAGAGCCCATCTTAAAGGGGAGCCATAATGGGACCCATAGATAGAGCCCATCTCTAGGGGGAGCCACAATGGGACCCATAGATCTGAGCACCCATAGAGCCCATCTCAAAGGGGAACAATAATGGGACCCACAGCTCTCAGCACCCATAGAGCCCATCTTAAGGGGGAATGGCCACGGGACCCACAGCTCTGCGCACCCATAGAGCCCATCTCTAGGGGGAGCCACTATGGGACCCATAGATCTCAGCGCCCATAGATAGAGCCCATCTCTAGAGGGAGCCACAATGGGACCCATAGATCTGAGCACCCATAGATAGAGCTCATCTCTAGGGGGAGCCATATTGGGACCCACAGCTCTGAGCACCCATAGAGCCCATCCCAAGGGGGAGCCATAATGGGACCCATAGATCTGAGCACCCATAGAGCCCATCTTAAGAGGGAACCACAATGGGACCCATAGATCTCAGCACCCATAGATCTCAGCACCCATAGATAGTGCCAATCTCAAGGGGGAACCATATTGGGACCCATAGATCTGAGCACCCATAGAGCCCAGCTCAAATAGGAGCCACAATGGGACCCATAGATATGAGCACCCATAGAGCCCATCTTAAAGGGGAGCCACTATGGGACCCATAGATAGAGCCCATCTCTAGGGGGAGCCATAATGGGACCCATAGATCTGAGCACACACAGATAGAGCCCATCTCAAAGGGGGAGCCACAATGGGACCCACAGATCTGAGCACCCATAGAGCTCATCTTAATGGGGAGCCATAATGGGACCCATAGATCTGAGCACCCATCTTAAAGGGGAATCACAATGGGACCCACAGCTCTCAGCACCCATAGATAGAGCCCATCCGAAAGGGGAGCCACAATGGGACCCATAGATCTGAGCACCCATAGAGCCCAGCTCAAATAGGAGCCACAATAGGACCCATAGATCTGAGCACCCATAGATAGAGCCCATCTCAATGGGGAACAATAATGGGACCCATAGATCTGAGCACCCATAGAGCCCATCTTAATGGGGAGCCATAATGGGACCCATAGATCTGAGCACCCATAGATAGAGCCCATCTTAATGGGAGCCATAATGGGACCCCCAGCTCTGAGCACCCATAGAGCCCATCTTAATGGGGAGCCATAATGGGACCCATAGATAGAGCCCATCTCTAGGGGGAGCCACAATGGGACCCACAGATCTGAGCACCCATAGAGCTCATCTTAATGGGGAGCCATAATGGGACCCATAGATCTGAGCACCCATAGAGCCCATCCCAAGGGGGAGCCATAATGGGACCCATAGAACTCAGCACCCACAGACAGAGCCCATCTTAAGGGGGAGCCACTATGGGACCCATAGATCTGAGCACCCATAGAGCTCGGCTCAAGGGGGAACCATAATGGGACCTCTATCCCATATGACCTCCATCCCATTGATCTCCATCCCATATATCTCCATCCCATATATCTCCATCCCATATAACCTCCATCCCATATACCTCCATCCCATATAACCTCCATCCCATATAACCTCCATCCCATATATCTCCATCCCATATATCTCCATCCCATATATAACCATCCCATATAACCTCCATCCCATATACCTCCATCCCATATAACCTCCATCCCATATATCTCCATCCCATATATCTCCATCCCATATATAACCATCCCATATAACCTCCATCCCATATACCTCCATCCCATATATCTCCATCCCATATATCTCCATCCCATATATCTCCATCCCATATAATCTCCATCCCATATAACCTCCATCCCATATATCTCCATCCCATATATCTCCATCCCATATATCTCCATCCCATATAACCTCCATCCCATATATCTCCATCCCATATATCTCCATCCCATATAACCTCCATCCCATAAACATCCATCCCATATAACCTCCATCCCATATAACCTCCATCCCATATAACCTCCATCCCATATACCTCCATCCCATATACCTCCATCCCATATATCTCCATCCCATATATCTCCATCCCATATATCTCCATCTCATATATCTCCATCCCATATACCTCCATCCCATATAACCCCCATCCCATATAACCTCCATCCCATATATCTCCATCCCATATATCTCCATCCCATATATCTCCATCCCATATAACCCCCATCCCATATAACCTCCATCCCATATAACCTCCATCCCATATACCTCCATCCCATATACCTCCATCCCATATATCTCCATCCCATATATCTCCATCCCATATATCTCCATCCCATATATCTCCATCCCATATACCTCCATCCCATATAACCCCCATCCCATATAACCTCCATCCCATATATCTCCATCCCATATATCTCCATCCCATATATCTCCATCCCATATAACCTCCATCCCATATACCTCCATCCCATATAACCTCCATCCCATATGACCTCCATCCCATATAACCTTCATCCCATATATCTCCATCCCATATAACCTCCATCCCATATATCTCCATCCCATATATCTCCATCCCATATAACCTCCATCCCATATATCTCCATCCCATATAACCTCCATCCCATATATCTCCATCCCATATATCTCCATCCCATATAACCTCCATCCCATATATCTCCATCCCATATATCTCCATCCCATATATCTCCATCCCATATACCTCCATCCCATATAAGCACCGATCCCATATAACCCCCATCCCATATAACCTCCATCCCATATGACCTCCATCCCATATGACCTCCATCCCATATAACCTCCATCCCATATAACTCCATCCCATATATCTCCATCCCATATATCTCCATCCCATATAATCTCCATCCCATATATCTCCATCCCATATGATCTCCATCCCATATACCTCCATCCCATATACCTCCATCCCATATACCTCCATCCCATATAACCTCCATCCCATATACCTCCATCCCATATATCTCCATCCCATAAAACCTCCATCCCATATACCTCCATCCCATATACCTCCATCCCATATAACCTCCATCCCATATATCTCCATCCCATATATCTCCATCCCATATATCTCCATCCCATATATCTCCATCCCATATATCTCCATCCCATATGATCTCCATCCCATATAACCTCCATCCCATATATCTCCATCCCTTATAACCTCCATCCCATATAACCTCCATCCCATATATCTCCATCCCATATAACCTCCATCCCATATACCTCCATCCCATATAACCTCCATCCCATATAACCTCCATCCCATATGACCTCGATCCGATATGATCTCCATCCCATATAACTCCATCCCATATAAACTCAATCCCATATATCTCCATCCCATATATCTCCATCCCATATACCTCCATCCCATATAACATCCATCCCATATAACCTCCATCCCATATAATCTCCATCCCATATAACCTCCATCCCATATATCTCCATCCCATATACCTCCATCCCATATAACCTCTATCCCATATAAGCACCGATCCCATATAACCTCCATCCCATATATCTCCATCCCATATATCTCCTTCCCATATAACCTCCATCCCATATATCTCCATCCCATATATCTCCATCCCATATGATCTCCATCCCATATGACCTCCATCCCATATATCTCCATCCCATATAACCTCCATCCCATATACCTCCATCCCATATATCTCCATCCCATATATCTCCATCCCATATATCTCCATCCCATATATCTCCATCCCATATAACCTCCATCCCATATATCTCCATCCCATATATCTCTATCCCATATATCTCCATCCCATATAACCTCCATCCCATATAACCTCCATCCCATATATCTCCATCCCATATAACCTCCATCCCATATAATCTCCATCCCATATAATCTCCATCCCATATAACCTCCATCCCATATATCTCCATCCCATATATCTCCATCCCATATAATCTCCATCCCATATATCTCCATCCCATATATCTCCATCCCATATATCTCCATCCCATATATCTCCATCCCATATAACCTCCATCCCATATATCTCCATCCCATATAACCTCCATCCCATATGATCTCCATCCCATATATCTCCATCCCATATAACCTCCATCCCATATAATCTCCATCCCATATATCTCCATCCCATATAATCTCCATCCCATATATCTCCATCCCATATATCTCCATCCCATATAACCTCCATCCCATATATCTCCATCCCATATATCTCCATCCCATATGATCTCCATCCCATATAATCTCCATCCCATATATCTCCATCCCATATAACCTCCATCCCATATATCTCCATCCCATATATCTCCATCCCATATAACCTCCATCCCATATATCTCCATCCCATATACCTCCATCCCATATATCTCCATCCCATATAACCTCCATCCCATATATCTCCATCCCATATATCTCCATCCCATATAACCTCCATCCCATATATCTCCATCCCATATAACCTCCATCCCATATACCTCCATCCCATATAACCTCCATCCCATATATCTCCATCCCATATAACCTCCATCCCATATATCTCCATCCCATATAACCACCATCCCATATAACCTCCATCCCATATAACTCCATCCCATATAATCTCCATCCCATATAACCTCCATCCCATATAAGCACCGATCCCATATAAGCACCGATCCCATATAACCTCCATCCCATATATCTCCATCCCATATAACCTCCATCCCATATATCTCCATCCCATATAACCTCCATCCCATATATCTCCATCCCATATAACCTCCATCCCATATAATCTCCATCCCATATATCTCCACCCCATATAACCTCCATCCCATATCTCTCCATCCCATATATCTCCATCCCATATATCTCCATCCCATATAAACTCCATCCCATATAACCTCCATCCCATATATCTCCATCCCATATATCTCCATCCCATATATCCCCATCCCATATATCTCCATCCCATATAACCTCCATCCCATATAACCTCCATCCCATATAACCTCCATCCCTATATATCTCCATCCCATATAACCTCCATCCCATATATCTCCATCCCATATATCTCCATCCCATATGATCTCCATCCCATATATCTCCATCCCATATATCTCCATCCCATATAAGCACCGATCCCATATAACCTCCATCCCATATATCTCCATCCCATATAAGCACCAATCCCATAAAACCTCCATCCCATATAACCTCCATCCCATATATCTCCATCCCATATGATCTCCATCCCATATATCTCCATCCCATATAATCTCCATCCCATATAAGCACTGATCCCATATAACCTCCATCCCATATACCTCCATCCCATATATCTCCATCCCATATATCTCCATCCCATATAACCTCCATCCCATATAACCTCCATCCCATATAACCTCCATCCCATATAACCTCCATCCCATATAACCTCCATCCCATATATCTCCATCCCATATACCTCCATCCCATATACCTCCATCCCATATACCTCCATCCCATATACCTCCATCCCATATATCTCCATCCCATATATCTCCATCCCATATATCTCCATCCCATATATCTCCATCCCATATATCTCCATCCCATATATCTCCATCCCATATAACCTCCATCCCATATACCTCCATCCCATATATCTCCATCCCATATAAGCACTGATCCCATATAACCCCCATCCCACATGACCCCATATCTCCTCACCTTCTAACCTCCAGCACGTTGTTGCTCCTGGCCGCGTGCAGCAGCGCATCGTCTGCAAGCAAAGGAGACAACGAGGGTTAGGAGCAACCGGAGCTGCAAGCGGGACGGGATGCATGGGTCTGCTGCTGCAGGGATGCATGGATCTGCTGCTGCAGGGATGCATGGGTCTGCTGCTGCAGGGATGCAAGGATCTGCTGCTGCAGGGATGCATGGATCTGCTGCTGCAGGGATGCATGGATCCGCTGCTGCAGGGATGCATGGGTCTGCTGCTGCAGGGATGCATGGATCTGCTGCTGCAGGGATGCATGGATCTGCTGCTGCAGCGATGCATGGATCTGCTGCTGCAGGGATGCATGGATCCGCTGCTGCAGGGATGCATGGGTCTGTTGCTGCAGGGATGCATGGATCCGCTGCTGCAGGGATGCATGGATCTGCTGCTGCAGGGCTGCATGGATCTGCTGCTGCAGGGCTGCATGGATCTGCTGTTGCAGGCATGCATGTATCTGCTGCTGTAGCAATGCATGGATCTGCTGCTGCAGCGATGCGTGGATCTGCTGCTGCAGCGATGCATGGATCTGCTGCTGCAGGGATGCATGGATCTGCTGCTACAGGGATGCATGGATCTGCTGCTGCAGGGCTGCATGGATCTGCTGCTGCAGCGATGCATGGATCTGCTGCAGCAGCGATGCATGGATCTGCTGCTGCAGCGATGCATGCGGGCTGCTGCAGGGCTGCCCTGCTGATGGTGCTGTGCTAGGAGAAGGAGGGGATGCATGGGATGGGATGGGTTGCATGGGATGGAATGCATGGGATGGAATGCATGGGATGCATGGGATGGGATGGGATGCATGGGATGGGTTGCATGGGATGCACGGCCAACAAGTGCCTTGTAACCAAGGGCTGGCTCTGCCTGCAGTAAAGGGATTGCATCGTTCCCATGCAGCGCAGCATGCAGCAGCACTGCATGCAGAGGATGCCGACAGCAGCAGGCTGGCAGTGCAGGCTGAGCAGGACATCTCCTGGCTACAAGGGGAAGGGCAGCATCCAGCTCTGTGTCCGTAACAGCTGCATGTTGGCTGCAGGGCTGCAAGTGGAGCTGCAAACATTGGAGCTTCTTCTGCTGCTCCACCATGAGCTTCAAGGTCTCTTGGTGTGCAGCTCATCTTGCATGCAGCTCTCTTGCTGTGCATGCAGCTCCCTTAATGTGCATGCAGTTCTTTTGGTGTGCATGCAGCTCATCTTGGCCTGCAGCTCCCTTGGTGTGCATGCATCTCCCTTGGTGTGCATGCATCTCCCTTGGTGTGCATGCAGCTCCCTTGCTGTGCATGCAGCTCCCTTGCTGTGCATGCATCTCCCTTGGTGTGCATGCAGCTCCCTTGCTGTGCATGCAGCTCTCTTGGTTGGCCACCAGGGCTCAATGTTGACTCACAGTCAACCATTGGCCAACCATTGGTGAACCATTGGCCAACCATTGGCCAACCATTGGCCTTGTTGGGCCACCAAGGCCCACTGCTGGCTCATAGTCAACCATTGCCCAACTACTGGTCAACCATTGGCCAACCATTGGTGAACCATTGGTCAACCATTGGCCAACCATTGGTCAACCATTGGCCAACCATTGGCCAACCATTGGCCAACCATTGGCCAAACACTGACCAACCATTGGCCAACCATTGGTGAACCATTGCTCAACCACTGGCCAACCATTGGCCAACTATTGGCCAACCATTGGCCAACCATTGCTCAACCACTGGCCAACCATTGGCCAACCATTGGCCAACCATTGGCCAACCATGGCTCTTTTTGGCCATGAAGCTTCACATCCAACCCATGTCCACCCATTGCTCCCCCATTGGCCTTGTTGGGTCACCAAGGCCCACTGATGGCTCATAGTCAACCATTGGCCAACTACAGATGAACTGCTGGTCAACCACTGGCCAACCATTGGCCTTGTTGGCCACCAGAGCACACTGCTACCTCTATGGGCACCCATTGGTCAACTACAGATGGACTGCTGCTCAACCATTGGCCAACCATGGCTCTCTTGGTTGCCCACCAAGGCCCACTGATGGCTCATAGTCAACCACTGCCCAACCATTGGTCAACCATTAGTCAACCATTGACCTTGTTGGTCATCAGGATGAGGCGCTACCTCTATGGGCACCCATTGGTCAACTACAGATGAACTGCTGCTCAACCATTGGCCAACCATGGCTCTTTTTGGCCATGAGGCTTCACAGTCAACCCATGTCCAACCATTGCTCCCCCATTGGCCAACCATTGGCCTTGTTGGTCATCAGGGCCCACTGATGGCTCATAGTCAACCATTGCCCAACTACTGGTCAACCATTGGCCAACCATTGGTCAACCATTGGCCAACCATGGCTCTTTTTGGCCACGAGGCTTCACATCCAACCCATGGCCAACCACTGGTCAACCCTTGGCCTTGTTGGCCACCAGGGCACACTGCTACCTCTATGGGCACCCATTGGCCAACTACAGATGGACTGCTGGCCAACCATTGGCCAACTACTGGTCAACCATTGGCCAACCATTGGCCTTGCTGGGTCACCAAGGCCCACTGATGGCTCATAGTCAACCATTGGCCAACTACTGGTCAACCATTGGCCAACCATTGCTCCCCCATTGGCCAACCATTGGCCTTGTTGGCCACCAAGGCCCACTGATGGCTCATAGTCAACCATTGGCCAACCATTGGTCAACCATTGCTCCCCCATTGGCCAACCATTGGTCAACCATTGGCCAACTACTGGTCAACCATTGGCCAACTACTGGTCAACCATTGGCCAACCATTGGTCAACCATTGGCCAACCATTGCTCCCCCATTGGCCAACCATTGGCCTTGTTGGCCATGAAGCATCACATCCAACCCACGTCCACCCATTACTCCCCCATAGGCCTCACTGTCCATCATGGCTCCCCATCCCCCCCCCCCCTTCCCCTCCCATCCCCTCCCCCCATCCCTACCCACCCTTCTGTTCCTGCTCCGTCCCACACGCCGCCGCCATCACTCCAATGGCCGCCATCACCCCAATGGCCTCCAGCCGTTCCCGGTACTTGCTCCCATCTCCTCTTTGCTCCCGTCTCTTCTCAGCCGTTAAGATGGTTCCGATCGGTCCCGACCCGGTTCCGGCCCAGCGCAGCCGCCCCCCAGCGCCCAATGGCGGCCATGGCGGCCATGTTCCCATTGCGGCCTTGTGCATGTAGCGCCCTCTAGCGGCCGTTACCGGTATAGGCGTCGGCTCCGCTCCCATAGGCCTCAATCCACGTCCCGTAGCCCCTCGGTCGGCCCGTAGGCCGTACAGACACCGGAACGGCCCCACCAGCCTCGCCAGGCCCGGCGGAACCGGGCGGCCCAAAATGGCGGCCAACATCTTCAAACGGAGCCGACGGCACCGAAACGAACCTTCCCCCCCCCCCCCCCCTTTAAACCCCGGCGCTGCGCTTCAGGCCGGCCAAACAAGATGGCGGCCGCCCGGAAGCGTCGGCGCGCAAAGGTTGATGGGAGACGTAGTTCGCGACGCGGGCGGCGGCGTGATGACGTAGAGACAAACGAACCACAACACCCAGGATGCAACGCGACGCGCGGCACTTCCGGTGAGTGTCCGGAAGCGCAGAGCTCAGTACTTCCTGGATGTGACCGGATGTTGGTCGTGTTTCCGGGGGGGGGGGGGCGGTGCGTCCCGGGACGGACGGACACGGGTTCGAATCCCGGCCAGGACTAAAAGGGGGGTCACGTGGGTGCACGCATGGACATACAACCCCCATCCCATAACCCAACCCATGTCCGATCCCATAACCCATCCCATCCCCCATCCCATATCCCAACCCCATCCCCCATCTCCATTACCCCCATCCCATATCCCATACCCCATAACCCATCCCATACCCCATAACCCATCCCATAACCCATACCATATCCCATACCCCATAACCCATCCCATCCCATAACCCATCCATCCCATCCCATAACATCCCATATCCATCCCATAATATCCCATAACCCATCCCATAACCCATCCCATAACCCATCCCATCCCATAACCCATCCCATATCCCATACCCCATAACCCATCCCATACCCCATCCCATATCCCACCCCATCCCATCCCATAACCCAGGGGATATAGGGGATTGGGATATGGGATGGGTTATGGGATGGGTTATGGGATGGGATATGGGATGGGATTGGGATATGGGGTTGGGATATGGGATGGGTTATGGGATGGGTTATGCCATCCCTTCCCATAACCCATCCCATATCCCAACCCCATATCCCAATCCCATCCCCTTCCCCACTACCCCCATCCCATATCCCATACCCCATATCCCATCCCATATCCCATCCCATAACCCATCCCATTCCATCCCATAACCAATCCCATACCCCATAACCCATCCCATAACTCATCCCATCCCATAACCCACCCCATATCCCATCCCATACCCCATCCCACACCCCATCCATATCCCAACCCCATACCTCCATCCCATATCCATCCCATAACCCATTTGATAACCCATCCCATCCCATATAGGGCATCCCATAACCCATCCCATAACCCACCCCATTCCCATCCCATATCCCATCCCATATCCCATATCCCATATCCCATATCCCATCCATATCCATACCCTATATCCCATATCCACACCCCATACCCCATACCCCATATCCCATCTCATACCCCATATCCCATCCCATCCCATACCCCATACCCCATATCCCATACCCCATATCCACACCCCATATCCCATCCCATATCCCATATCCCACCCCACATCCCATATCCCATCACATACCCCATATCCCATATCCCATACCCCATATCCCATATCCCATACCCCATATCCCATCCCATACCCCATATCCCATATCCATATCACATCCCATACCCTATATCCCATCCTATATCCCATATCTCATATCCCATCCCATACACCATACCCCATATCCCATATCCACACCCCATATCCCATTCCATATCCCATATCCCATCCCATATCCATACCCCATACCCCATCGCATACCCCATATCCCATCCCATACCCCATACCCCATATCCCATACCCCATACCCCATATCCCATCCCATACCCCATACCCCATATCCCATCCTATACCCTATATCCCATACCCTATATCCCACCTCATACCCCCATATCCCATGCTATATCCCACACCCCATATCCCATCCCATCCCATATCCCATATCCCATATCCCATCCTATACCCTATATCCCATACCCCATACCCATCCCATATCCATACCCCATATCCCATCCCATACCCCATATCCCCATATCCACCCCATATCCCATACCCTATATCCCATACCCCAATACCCCATATCCCATCCCATACCCCATATCCCATATCCCATATCCCATCCCATACCCCATATCCCATATCCCATCCCATATCCCATATCCCACCCCATACCCCATATCCCATCCCATACCCCATATCCCATCCCATACCCCATATCCTATATCCCATATCCCATATCCCATATCCCATATCCATACCCCATATCCTATACCCTATATCCCATCCCATACCCCATATCCATACCCCATATCCCATCCTGTATCCCATATCCCATACCCCATATCCCATACCCCATATCCCATCCTATACCCTATATCCCATACCCCAATATCCCATCCCATATCCCATATCCCATCCTAAACCCCATATCCCATCCCATACCCCATATCCCATATCCCATATCCCATATCCCGTATCCCATATCCAATATCCCATATCCCACCCCATACCCCATATCCCATCCCATACCCCATACCCCATATCCCATATCCATACCCTATATCCCATCCTAGATCCCATACCCCATACCCCATATCCATCCCATACCCCATACCCCATATCCATACCCCATACCCCATATCCCATATCCCATATCCACCCCATACCCCATATCCCATATCCCATATCCCATACCCCATACCCCATATCCCATCCCATACCCCATATCCCATCCCATACCCCATATCCCATCCCATACCCCATACCCCATACCCCATATCCACCCCATACCCCTTATCCCATCCCATATCCCATACCCCATATCCCACCCCATACCCCATATCCCATATCCATACCCCATACCCCATCCCATACCAAATATCCATACCCCATATCCCATCCTATATCCCATACCCTATATCCCATCCCAGACCCCATATCCCATATCCCACCCCATACCCCATATCCCATATCCCATACCCTATATCCCATACCCTATATCCACCCCATACCCTATATCCCATCCTATATCCCATACCCCATACCCCATATCCATCCCATACCCTATATCCCATCCCATACCCTATATCCCACCCTATATCCCACCCCATACCCCATATCCCATATCCTATACCCTATATCCCATACCCCATATCCCATCGTATACCCTATATCCCACCCTATATCCCATACCTCATATCCCATCCCATACCCTATATCCATACCCCATATCCCATCCCATATCCCATCCCATATCCATATCCCATACCCTATATCCCACCCCATATCCCATATCCATACCCTATATACCATCCCATACCCCATACCCCATATCCATACCCCATATGCCATCCTATATCCGATACCCCATATCCTATATCCCATCCTATACACTATACCCTATACCCCATACCCCATATCCCATCCCATACCCCATATCCCATACCCCATATCCTATATCCCATACCCCATATCCCATATCCCATACCCCCATATCCATACCCTATATCCCATCCCATACCCTATATCCCACCCTATATCCCACCCCATACCCCATACCCCATCCCATACCCCATATCCCATACCCCATATCCCATATCCCATATCCCATCCCATACCCCATATCCCATACCCCATACCCCATATCCCATATCCCATATCCCATATCCCATATCCATACCCGATATCCCACCCCATACCCCATATCCCATATCCCATACCCTATATCCACCCCATACCCTATATCCCATCCTATATCCCATACCCTATACCCCATATCCCACCCCATATCCCATCCCATACCCCATATCCCATCCCATATCCATACCCCATACCCCACACCCCATATCCCATATCCCATACCCCATATCCCACCCACATACCCCATATCTCACCCCATACCCCATATCCCATCCCATACCCTATATCCCATCTCATACCCTATATCCCATATCCCACCCCATATCCCATACCCCATATCCCATACCCCATACCCCATACCTCATATCCATACCCCATATCCCATCCCATACCCAATATCCCATACCCCATATCCACCCCATACCCCATATCCCACCCTATATCCCATACCCCATATCCCATATCCCATCCCATACCCCATATCCTATATCCCATACCCCATATCCCATCCCATACCCCATACCCCATACCCCATATCCATACCCCATATCCCATCCCATACCATATATCCCATCCTATATCCCACCCCATACCCTATATCCCATATCCCATATCCCACCCCATACCCCATACCCCATCCCATACCCTATATCCCATCCCATATCCCATACCCCATACCCCATATCCCATACCCCATACCCCATAACCATACCCTATATCCCACCCCATACCCCATACCCTATATCCCACCCCATACCCTATATCCCATCCCATATCCCATACCCCATACCCCATATCCCATATCCCATCCCATACCCCATATCCCATATCCCATCCCATACCCCATATCCCATATCCATACCCCATACCCCATCCCATACCCCATATCCATACCCCATATCCCATATCCCATACCCCATATCCATACCTCATACCCCATACCTCATATCCCATACCCCATATCCCATATCCCACACCCCATATCCCATCCCATATCCCATATCCCATCCTATACCCCATATCCATACCCCATACCCCATATCCCATCCCATATCCATACCCCATATCCCACCCCATACCCCATATCCATACCCTATATCCCATACCCTATATCCTATACCCTATATCCCATACCCCATATCCCATCCCATACCCTATATCCCACCCTATACCCCATACCCCATACCCCATATCCCATATCCTATACCCCATATCCCATCCCATATCCCATACCCCATATCCCATATCCCATACCCCATATCCATACCCTATACCCCATCCCATACCCTATATCCCACCCTATATCCCACCCCATACCCCATATCCCACATCCTATACCCTATATCCCACCCTATATCCCATCCCCCATATCCCATCCCATATCTATACCCCATACCCCATACCCCATATCCCATACCCCATATCCCATATCCCACCCCATACCCCATATACCACCCCATACCCCATACCCCATATCCCATCCCATACCCTATATCCCATCCCATCCCATATCCCATCCCATACCCCATATCCCATATCCATACCCTATATCCCATATCCCATCCCATACCCCATATCCCATCCCATATCCATACCCCATATCCCACCCCATACCCCATATCCCATATCCCATATCCCATCCCATACCCCATATCCATATCCCATACCCCATATCCCATACCCCATATCCCATCCCATACCCCATATCCATGCCCGATATCCCATCCCATACCCTATATCCCACCCTATATCCCACCCCATACCCCATATCCCATATCCTATACCCTATATCCCATATCCCATCCCATACCCCATACCCCATATCCCATCCCCATATCCCATACCCCATACCCCATATCCCATATCCATACCCCATACCCCATCCCATACCCCATACCCCATATCCACCCCATACCCCATATCCTATACCCTATATCCCATACCCCATATCCACCCCCTACCCCATATCCATACCCCATATCCCATCCCATACCCCATATCCCATCCCATACCCCATATCCCATACCCCATATCCCATATCCACCCCATACCCCATACCCCATATCCATACCCCATATCCCATACCCTATATCCCACTCTATATCCCACCCCATACCCCAACGCCATTAATACCCTCCATTACCACCAGGGGGCGCTCGCCCCGCCCCCACCTTAAGCCCCGCCCACTTTAAGCCCCGCCCCCAACCCAACCCCGCCCCCACTTTAAGCCCCGCCCCCATGTGAAACCCCGCCCTAATCCAACCAATGGGATCGCGGGGCGGGGCTTTAGGCTCCTCCTCCTTTCCGCGCCGGCGCCAAAGGTCTGTGCCCCCCTCCCACCCCTTTAACCCTATGGGGGTCCCCGCCGCCCCATAGCGCCCTATAGCGCCCCATAGCGCCCTATAGAGCCCCATAGCGCCCTATAGGGCCCCATAGGGTTGAATGGGGGGCCGCTATGGGGTGAAGCCCATCCCCGCCCCATCGCTGTGGGTATAGGGCCGGCCTTTGGGGGAGGGGAATGGCGGCGGAGATCCCATAGGGATCTATGGGGTTTGGGGGCGGTGTGACCCATAGATTGTAGGGTTGGGGGCTGCTTGGGGTCCAGAGCCCGACCCCATAACCCCACCCTATAGCTCCCCCGTGACCCCATAGACCACCCCATAGTCCACCCCATAACCCCCTCCCACCCCATAGTCCACCCCATAACCCCATAGCCCAGCCATAACCCTGTAACCCACCCCATAACCCCAAAACCCCCCCATAGCTCCCTCCATAACCCCATAGCCCACCCCATAACCCCATAACCCACCCTATAACCCCACAGCTCACCCTATAGCCCACCCCATAACCCCATAACCCCATAACCTACCCCATAACCCCATTACCCACCCCATAACCCCATAACCCCATAACCCCATAACCCCATAGCCCACCCCATAGGACCCTTGACCCCATACCCCCCCCCCTCACCCCATAACCCCATAGCCCACCCCATAACCCATCCCATAACCCCATAACCCCATAACCCCATAACCCCATCCCCCCCCCACCCCATAACCCCATAACCCACCCCATAGCCCCATAGCCCACCCCATAGCCCACTCCATAACCCCATAGCCCACCCCATAACTCACCCCATAACTCCCCCCATAACCCCATAGCCCACCCCATAACCCCATAACCCCATAACCCCATAGCTCACCCCTTGCCCACCCCATAACCCCATAACCCACCCCATAACCACATAGCCCCCCTTGACCCCATAACCCCATAACCCCATAACCCTATAACCCACCCCATAACCGACCCTATAACCCCATAGCCCCATAACCCCATAACCCCATAACCCCATAACCCCATAACCCCATAACCCCATAACCCCATAACCCCATAGCCCACCCCATAACCCACCCCATAACCCCATACCCCCCCATAACCCCATAACCCCATAGCCCACCCCATAACCCCACCCCATAACCCCATAACCCCATAACCCCATAGCTCACCCCATAACCCCATAACCCCATCCCATAACCCCATAACCCCATCCCATAACCCCATAGCTCACTCCATAACCCCACCCCATAGCCCCATAGTTCACCCCATAACCCCATAACCCCATAGCCCCCCTTGACCCCATTACCCCATATCCCACCCCATAACCCCATAACCCCCCCCTTGACCCTATAGCCCCCCATAACCCCATAACCCACCCCATAACCCCATACCCCCCCTATAACCCCATAACCCCATAACCCCATAGCCCACCCCATAACCCCACCCCATAACCCCATAACCCCCTCCATAACCCCATAGCCCACCCCATAACCCCTTAACCTACCCCATAACCCCTTAACCTACCCCATAACCCCATAGCCCACCCCATAGTCCCCCTTGACCCCATAACCCACCCCATAACCCACCCCATAACCCACCCCATAACCCCATACCCCCCCTATAACCCCATAACACCATAACCCCCTCCATAGCCCACCCCATAACCCCATAACCCCATAACTCCCCCTCACCCCATAACCCCCTTGTACCCCATAACCCTGCCCACCCCCATAGCCCCCCTTGACCCCATAACCCATCCCATAACCCCATAGCCCACCCCATAACCCCATAACCCACCCTATAACCCCATAACCCCATAAACCCATAAGCCCCCATAACCCCATAACCCCCCCCCATAACCCCATAACCCCATAACCCCATAACCCACCCCATAGCCCACCCCATAACCCCACCCCATAACCCCATAACCCCATAGCTCACCCCATAACCCTATAACCCCCCCATAACCCACCCCATAACCCCATGACCCCATAGCCCCCCCTCACCCCATAACCCCCTATAACCCCATAGCCCACCCCATAACCCCATAACCCCATAACCCCATAACCCCATAACCCTATAACCCCATAACCCCATAACCCTAGAACCCCATAACCCCATAACCCCATAACCCCCCCCCTCACCCCATTACCCCCTATAACCCCAGAGCCCACCCCATAACCCCATAACCCCATAACCCCATAACCCCATAACCCTATAAACCACCCCATAACCCCATAACCCCATAACCCTATAGCCCACCCCATAGCCCCCCTTGACCCTATAACCCCCCCCACCCCATAACCCTCCCCTTGACCCCATAACCCCACCCCATAACCCCATAGCCCACCCCATAGCCCCCCTTGACCCCATAACCCCATAACCCCCCCCACAACCCCATAACCCCATAACCCTATAACCCACCCCATAACCCCATAGCTAACCCCATAACCCACCCCATAACCCACCCCATAACCCCATAGCCCCCCTTGACCCCATAGCCCACCCCATAACCCCATAACCCCATAACCCCATAACCCCATAACCCCATAACCCACCCCATAGCCCACCCCATAACCCCATAACCCCACCCCATAACCCCATAGCTCACCCCATAACCCCACCCCATAACCCCATAACCCACCCCATAACCCATCCCATAACCCCATAACCCCATAGCCCACCCCATAACCCCATAGCCCACCCCATAGCCCCCCTTGACCCCATACCCCCCCCACCCCATAACCCCATAACCCTCCCCATGGCCCCATAACCCACCCCATAACCCCACCCCATAACCACATAGCCCACCCCATAGCCCACCCCATAACCCACCCCATAACCCCATAGCCCGCCCCATAACCCCATAACTCCATAACCCACCCTATAACCCCATAACCCCATAGCCCACCCCATAACCCCATAACCCCATAACCCTCCCCATAACCCCATAACCCCATAACCCCATAACCTGCCCCATAACCCCATAGCCCCTCCATAACCCCATAGCCCACCCCATAACCCCATAGCCCACCTCATAACCCCATAACCCCATAGCCCACCCAATAGCCCCCCCTTGACCCCATAACCCACCCCATAGCCCACCCCATAACCCCATAGCAAACCCAATACCCCACCCCATAACCCCATAACCCCATAACCCCATAACCCACCCTATAACCCTATAACCCCATAACACCATAACCCCATATCCCCATAACCCCATAAACCCATAACCCACCCTATAACCCCATAACCCCATAACCCCATAACCTATCCCATAACCCTATAGCCCACCCCATAGCCCCATAACCCACCCCATAACCCCACCCCAAAACCCCATAACCCCATAACCCACCCCATAGCCCACCCCATAGCCCCCCATAACCCCATAACCCATAACCCCATAACCCCATAGCCCACCCCATAACCCCATAGCCCACCCCATAACCCCATAACCCCATAGCCCCATAACCCCCCCCTCACCCCATAACCCACCCCATAACCCCATAACCCCACCCCATAACCACATAGTCCCATAACCCACCCCATAGCCCCCCTTGACCCCATAACCCACCCCATAACCCCATAACCCACCCCATAACCCCATAGCCCACCCCATAACCCCATAACCCACCCCATAACCCCATAACCCCATAGCCCCCCCCATAACCCCATAGCCCACCCCATAACCCCCCCCACCCCATAACCCCCCTTGTCCCCATAACCCCCCCCATAACCCCATAACCCCCCCGGTCACCCCATAACCCCATAACCCCATAATCCACCCTAAAACCCCATAACCCCATAACCCCACCCCATAACCCCATAGCTCACCCCATAACCCCATAACCCCATATCCCCATAACCCCATACCCCCCCCCACCCCATAACCCCATAGCCCACCCCATAACCCCATAACCCCATATCCCCATAACCCCATAACCCCCCCCACCCCATAGCCCCCCTTGACCACCCCACCCCATAGCCCCCCTTGACCCCATAACCCCATAGCAAACCCAATAGCCCACTCCATAACCAACCCCATAGCCCACCCCATAACCCCATAACCCCATAACCCCATATACCCCACCCCATAACCCCATAACCCCATAACCCACCCCATAACCCCATAACCCCATAGCCCCATAACCCCCCCCTCACCCCATAACCCACCCCATAACCCCATAACCCCACCCCATAACCACATAGTCCCATAACCCACCCCATAGCCCCCCTTGACCCCCATAACCCACCCCATAACCCCATAACCCACCCCATAACCCCATAGCCCACCCCATAACCCCATAACCCACCCCATAACCCCATAACCCCATAGCCCCCCCCCATAACCCCATAGCCCACCCCATAACCCCCCCCCACCCCATAACCCCCCTTGTCCCCATAACCCCCCCCATAACCCCATAACCCCATAACCCCCATAACCCCATAGCCCCATAGCCCCATAGCTCACCCCATAACCCCATAGCTCACCCCATAACCCCCCTTGACCCCATAACCCCATAGCCCACCCCATAGCCCCATAAACCCCCCCCTCACACCATAACCCCACCCCATAACCCCATAGCCCACCCCATAACCCCATAACCCCATATCCCCCCTTGACCCCATAGCCCCATAGCCCACCCCATAACCCCATAACCCCATATCCCCCCTTGACCCCATAACCCCATAGCCCACCCCATAACCCCATAACCCCATATCCCCCCTTGACCCCATAACCCCATAGCCCACCCCATAACCCCCCCCATAACCCCATAACCCCATAGCCCACCCCATAACCGACCCTATAACCCACAGCCCCTCCCCCCCCCGCCCCATTGCTCCCTATGGCCGTCGCTGTTCCGCCCCCGAAAGCGAAACCGTTTCTACCCCATCGAGGAGCCTCCGCCCCATAGAAACACACGGAGCCGCTTCGGCCTTTGGGACCGCGGCCCCATAACCAGGGGGAGGTAATGGGGGTATAGGGTCGGTTATAGGGTCGGGTATGGGGTTATGGGGTCGGGTATAGGGTCAGTTATGGGGTTATAGGGTCGGTTATGGGGTTATAGGGTCGGTTATGGGGTTATAGGATCGGTTATGGGGTTATAGGGTCGGTATGGGGTGGGTATGGGGTTATGGGGTTATAGGGTCGGTATTGGGGGGGTTATGGGGTCATAGGGTCGGTATGGGGGGGTTATAGGGTTATAGGGTCGGTATGGGGGGGGTTATGGGGTCATAGGGTCGGTATGGGGGGGTTATAGGGTTATAGGGTCGGTATGGGGGGGTTATGGGGTTATAGGGTTATAGGGTCGGTATGGGGGGGTTATAGGGTTATAGGGTCGGTATGGGGGGGGGTTATGGGGTTATAGGGTTATAGGGTCGGTATGGGGGGGTTATAGGGTTATAGGGTCGGTATGGGGGGGTTATGGGGTTATGGGGTTATAGGGTCGGTATTGGGGGGGTTATGGGGTCATAGGGTCGGTATGGGGGGGTTATAGGGTTATAGGGTCGGTATGGGGGGGGTTATGGGGTTATAGGGTTATAGGGTCGGTATGGGGGGGTTATAGGGTTATAGGGTCGGTATGGGGGGGGTTATGGGGTTATAGGGTTATAGGGTCGGTATGGGGGGGTTATAGGGTTATAGGGTCGGTATGGGGGGGTTATGGGGTTATAGGGTCGGTATGGGGGGGTTATGGGGTTATAGGGTCGGTATGGGGTTATAGGGTCGGTATGGGGTTATAGGGTCGGTATGGGGTTATAGGGTTATAGGGTCGGGTATGGGGGGGGTATGGGGTTATAGGGTTATAGGGTCGGTATGGGGGGGTTATGGGGTTATAGGGTTATAGGGTCGGTATGGGGGGGTTATAGGGTTATAGGGTCGGTACGGGGGGGGTTATGGGGTTATAGGGTTATAGGGTCGGTATGGGGGGGTTATAGGGTTATAGGGTCGGTATGGGGGGGGTTATGGGGTTATAGGGTCGGTATGGGGGGGTTATGGGGTTATAGGGTCGGTATGGGGTTATAGGGTCGGTATGGGGTTATAGGGTTATAGGGTCGGGTATGGGGGGGGGTATGGGGTTATAGGGTTATAGGGTCGGTATGGGGGGGCTATGGGGTTATAGGGTCGGTATGGGGTTATAGGGTAATAGGGTCGGGTATGGGGGGGGGTATGGGGTTATGGGGTTATAGGGTCGGGTATGGGGGAGGTTATGAGGTCAAGGGGGAGGTTATGGGGTGGTCTATGGGGTTATGGGGTGGGTTATGGGGTTATAGGGTCTGGTATGGGGTTATAGGGTCAGGTATGGGGTTATGGGGGGGTTATGGGGTTATGGGGTTATGGGGGGGGTTATGGGGTTATGGGGTTATGGGGTTGTGGGGGGGGTTATGGGGTTATAGGGTTATGGGGTTATGGGGTTATGGGGTTATGGGGGCGGTTATGGGGGTGGGGTTATGGGGTTATGGGGTGGGTTATGGGGTTATGGGGTTATGGGGTGGGCTATGGGGTTATGGGGTTATGGGGTTATGGGGTGGGCTATGGGGTGGGTTATAGGGCCATGGGGGGGGCTATGGGGTTATGGGGTCAAGGGGGGGGTTATGGGATTATGGGGTGGGCTATGGGGTTATGGGGTTATGGGGTGGGTTATAGGGCCATGGGGGGGCTATGGGGTTATGGGGTCAAGGGGGGGGTTATAGGGTCGGTTATGGGGTTATGGGGTGGGGTTATGGGGTTATGGTGTTATGGGGTTATGGGGTGGGTTATGGGGTTATGGGGTGGGCTATAGGGTTATGGGGTTATGGGGTAGGTTATGGGGTTATAGGGTCGGGTATGGGGGGGGTTATGGGGTTATGGGGGGGGGTTATGGGGTTATGGGGGGGTTATGGGGTTATAGGGTCGGGTATGGGGGGGTTATGGGGTTATGGGGGGGGGTTATGGGGTTATGGGGTCAAGGGGGGGGGTTATGGGGTTATGGGGCTATGGGGTTATGGGGTCAAGGGGGGGGTTATAGGGTTGGTTATGGGGTGGGTTATGGGGTTATGGAGTTATGGGGTTATGGGGTTATGGGGGTATGGAGTTATGGGGTTATGGGGTTATGGGGGTATGGGGTTATGGGGTTATGGGGTTATGGGGGTATGGGGTGGTTATGGGGTTATGGGGTTTTGGGGTTATGGGGTGGGTTAATAGGGGTGAGCTATGGGGTCAAGGAGGTTATAGGGTCAGTTATGGGGTTATGGGGTGGGCTATGGGGCCATGGGGTGGGTTATGGGGTTATGGGGTGGGTTATGGGGTTATGGGGGGAGTTATGGGGTTATTAGGTGGGCTATGGGGTCAAGGGGGGGGTTATCGGGTGGGTTATGGGGTGAGGGGGTGGGCTATGGGGTGACCATAGAAGGGCTGTGAGGTGACCTCATAGGGGCTGTAGGGTGACTCTATAAGGCTGTGGGGTGACCCTATAAAGTAGTGGGGTGACCCTATAGGGGCTGTGGGGTGACCCCATAACGTTGTGGGCTGACCCTATAAGGGCTATGGAAGTGAACCCATAAGTGCTATGGGATGACCCCATAAGGGCTGTGGGGTGACCCCATAGGGGCTGTAGGGTGACCCCATAAGGTTGTGGGGTGACTCCATGGGGCTGTGGGGTGACCCCATAAGGGCTGTAGGGTGACCCTATAAGGGTTGTGGGGTGACTCCATAATGCTGTGGGGTGACCCTATAAGGTTGTGGGGTGACCCCATAATGCTGTGGGGTGACCCATAAGGTTGTGGGGTGACCCTATAAGGGATGTGGGGTGACCCCATAAGGGCTGTGGGGTGACCCCATATGAGCTGTAGGGTGACCCCATAGGAGCTGTAGGGTGACCCTATAAGGTTGTGGGATGACCCTATAAGGGCTATGGATTGAACCCATAAGTGCTATGGGATGACCCCATAAGGGCTGTGGGGTGACCCCATGGGGGCTGTAGGGTGACGCTATAAGGCTGTGGGGTGACCCTAAAGGGGCTGTAGGGTGACCCTATAGGGGTTGTGGGGTGACCCCATAAGTGCTGTGGGGTGACCCCATAAGGCTATGGGGTGCCCCCATGGTGCCCCGATTGAGCCCCATAGTGCTGGGATGAGGATTGGGATTAAGGCTGGGATTGGGGTTGGGATTAGGGTTGGGTTTAGGGTTGGGATTGGGGATAGGGATTAGGATTGGGATGATGATTGGGATTAGGGCTGGGATTAGGATTAGGGTTGGGATTATGATTGGGATTAGGGTTGGGATTAGGGTTGGGATTGGGGTTAGGATTGGGGTTGGGATTAGGGTTGGGATTAGGGTTGGGGTTGGGGTTGGGGTTGGGATTGGGGTTGGGATTGGGGTTGGGATTAGGGTTGGGGTTGGGATTAGGGTTGGGATTATGATTGGGATTAGGATTAGGACTGGGATTATGATTGTGTTTAGGGCTGGGATTGGGATTAGGGTTGGGATGAGCATTGGGATTAAGGCTGGGATTGGGATTAGGGATGGGATTTGGGTTCAGGTTGGGATTATGAATGGGATTAGGGCTGGGGTTGGGATTAGGGCTGGGGTTAGGATTGGGATTGGGGTTCGGGTCTGGGTTGGGATTAGGATTGGGATTAAGGCAGGGATTATGATTGGGAGTAGGGCTGAGATTGAGATTAGGATTGGGATTAGGATTGGGATTGGGATTAGGATTGGGATTGGGACTAGGATTGGGATTAAGGTAGGGATTATGATTGGGATTAGGACTGCATTTGGGATTGGAATTAGGATTGGGATTAGGATTGAGATTAGGATTAGGATTGGGACTAGGGCTGGGATTAGGATTAGGGTTGGGATTACGATTGGGATTAGGGCTGGGATTAGGGCTGGGATTAGGATTAGGGCTAGGATTGGGATTAGGATTGGGATTAGGGCTGGGATTAGGATTGGGATTGGGATTAGGGCTAGGATTAGGGCTGGGTTTAGTATTAGGGTTGGGATTATGATTGGGATTAGGATTAAGGCTGGGAGTAGGATCAGGGCTGGGATTGGGATTAGGGCTGGGATGATGATTAGGGCTGGGATGATGATTGGGATTAGGATTAGTATTGGGATTAGGGCTGGGAATGGAGTTGGATTGGGATTAGGGCTGGGATTAGGATTAGGGTTGGGATGATGATTGGGAATAGGGTTGGGATTAGGGCTGGGATTAGGGTTAGGGTTGGGATTGGGATTAGGATTGGGATTAGGGCTGGGATTGGGGTTGGATTGGGATTAGGATTAGGGTTAGGGTTGGGATGATGATTGGGATTAGGTCTGGGATTAGTGTTAGGGTTGGGATTTGGGTTGGGGTTGGGATTATGAATGGGATTAAGGCAGGGATTATGATGGGGATTAGGGCTGGGATTGGGATTAGGATTGGGATTGGATTAGGGTTGGGATTAGGATTGGGATTAAGGTAGGGATTATGATTGGGATTAGGACTGGATTTGGGATTGGGATTAGGATTGGGATTAGGATTGGGATTAGGATTGGGATTTGGTTTGGGTTGTTATTAGGATTGGGATTAGGATTAGGGCAGAGATTAGGATTAGGATTGGGATTAGGGCTGGGATTGGGATTAGGGTTGGGATTACGATTGGGATTAGGGCTGGGATTGGGATGATGACTGGGATTAGGATTAGGATTGGGATTAGGGCTGGGATTAGGGCAGGGATTGGGATTAGGGTTGGGATGATTGGGATTAGGATTAGGACTGGGATTATGATTGGGATTAGGGCTGGGATTGGGATTACGGTTGGGATGATGATTGGGATTAGGATTAGGATTGGGATTAGGACTGGGATTGGGATTAGGGTTGGGATTAGGATTAGGGCTGGGATTGGGATTAGGGCTTTGTGATCCCTGGCTGCCGGCACAGCCAGCCCTGACCCACAGCTGGACCCACAGCTGGACCCACAACTGGACCCATAGTTGGACCCATAGCTGGACCCACAGCCGGACCCATAGCTGGACCCATAACTGGACCCATAACTGGACCCAACTGGACCCATAGCTGGACCCATAGCCGGACCCACAACTGGACCCACAGCTGGACCCATAGCCGGACCCATAGCTGGACCCATAACTGGACCCAACTGGACACATAGTTGGACCCATAGCCCATCCCACAACTGGACCCATAGCTGGACCCATAGCTGGACCCAACTGGACCCATAGCCGGACCTACAACAAGACCCCTAACTGGACCTATAGCCAGACCCACAACTGGATCCATAGTTGGACCCACAGCTGGACCCATAGCCAGACCCATAGCTGGACCCACAACTGGACCCATAGCCAGACCCACAACTGGACCCACAACCAGACCCACAACTGGACCCACAACCAGACCCACAACTGGACCCACAACTGAACCCACAACTGAACCCATAACTGGACCCACAACTGAACCCACAACTGGACCCATAGTTGGACCCATAGCTGGACCCACAGCCGGACCCATAGCTGGACCCATAACTGGACCCATAACTGGACCCAACTGGACCCATAGCTGGACCCATAGTCGAACCCACAACTGGACCCACAGCTGGACCCATAGCCGGACCCATAGCTGGACCCATAACTGGACCCAACTGGACACATAGTTGGACCCATAGCCCATCCCACAACTGGACCCATAGCTGGACCCATAGCTGGACCCAACTGGACCCATAGCCGGACCTACAACAAGACCCCTAACTGGACCTATAGCCAGACCCACAACTGGATCCATAGTTGGACCCATAGCTGGACCCATAGCTGGACCCAACTGGACCCATAGTTGGACCCATAGCCAGACCCATAGCTGGACCCACAACCAGACCCACAACTGGACCCACAGCTGGACCCATAACTGGACCCACATCCAGACCCATAACTGGACCCACAGCTGGACCCACAACTGGACCCATAGCCCGACCCACAACTGAACCCCCAACTGGACCCACAGCCAGACCCACAACTGGACCCATAACTGGACCCATAGCAGGACCCACAACCAGACCCACAGCCAGACCCACAACTGGACCCATAGCTGGACCCAACTGGACCCACAACTGGACCCATAGCCGGACCCACAACTGGACCCATAGTTGGGCCCATAGCTGGACCCACAACCAGACCCACAACCAGACCCACAACTGGACCCACAGCTGGACCCATAACTGGACCCACATCCAGACCCATAACTGGACCTACAGCCGGACCCACAACCGGACCCATAGCTGGACCCAACTGGACCCATAGCCCAACCCACAACTGGACCCACAGCCAGACCCACAACCGGACCCACAACTGGACCCACAACCAGACCCACAACTGGACCCATAGCCGGACCCAGCTGGACCCATAGCCAGACCCACAACAGGACCCATAGCCAGACCCACAGCCAGACCCAACTGGACCCATAGCTGGACCCACAGCTGGACCCACAGCTGGACCCATAGCTGGACCCAACTGGACCCATAGCCGGACCTACAACCGGACCCCTAACTGGACCCACAGCCAGACCCACAACTGGACAGATAGCTGGACCCAACTGGACCCACAACTGGACCCATAGCCAGACCCACAGCCGGACCCATAGCCAGACCCATAGTCAGACCCACAACTGGACCCATAGCTGGACCCAACTGGACCCACAGCCTGACCCACAACCAGACCCACAACTGGACCCATAGCCTGACCCACAGCCGGACCCAACTGGACCCATACCCAGACCCACAGCCAGACCCAACTGGACCCATAGCTGGACCCAACTAGACCCATAGCCTGACCCACAACCAGACCCACAACTGGACCCATAACTGGACCCATAGCCAGACCCACAACTGGACCCATAGCCGGACCCACAACCAGACCCACAACTGGACCTATAGCTGGACCCACAGCCGGACCCACAACCAGACCCACAACTGGACCCATAGCTGGACCCATAGCTGGACCCAACTGGACCCATAGCTGGACCCATATTCAGACCCACAACTGGACCCACAACTGGACCCACAACTGGACCCATAGCTGGACCCACAGCCGGACCCACAACTGGACCCATAGCCGGACCCATAGCTGGACCCACAACCAGATCCACAACTGGACCCATAGCCGGACCTACATCCAGCCCCCCAAATGGACCCCCATCCAGCCCCCCATCCTGCCCCCCATCCCCCCCCCGACCCCCTCCCCAAACCCATCCCAGCCCCACGTCGCATCTTCCGCCCCTCCCCCCCCCCTCCCCCCCTTGTCCCCCCCCCGATCCCCCCCAGGTCGGGGTCTCAGCCCCCCCCCCCCCCTCCCCACTGCCCCATAACTTGTGGGTCCGGCCCCACATCGCCATGGAAACGGCATCAGACCGAAGGGCCAATGGGGAGAGACCCCCAGAGACCCCCAATGGGGACCCCAAGGGCTGGGGAGCAGCAGGAGGGAGACAGGTAGGTGTATAGGGTATATAGGGGACCCCATATCACCCCATAGGGGACCCCATATCCCTATAGGGGACCCCATATCCCCCTTAGGAGCCCCCATATCCCCATATGGAACCCCATATCCCCCCTTAGGAGCCCCTATATCCCTATAGGGGACCCCATACCCTCTTAGATGACCCTATATCCCCATAGTGGACCCCATATCCCCTATAGAGGACCCCATATCCCCCTTAGGAGCCCCTATATCCCTATAGGGGACCCTATACCCCCTTATGGGAACCCATATCCCCCCTTAGGTGCCCCCATATCCCTATAGGGGACCCCATATTCCCCTTTAGGAGCCCCTATATCCCTATAGGGGACCCCATATCCCTATAGGGGACCCCATATCTCCCTTAGGTGCCCCCATATACCTATAGGGGACCCCATATCCCCCCTAGGTGCCCCTATACCCCCTTATGGGTCCCCATATCCCCCTTAGGTGCCCCCATATCCCCATAGGGGACCCCATATCCCTCCTTAGGAGCCCCTATATCCCCTTATGGGTCCCCATATCCCCCTTAGGTGCCCCCATATCCCCATAGTGGATCCCATATCCCCCTTAGGTGCCCCTATACCCCCTTATAGGACCCCATATCCCCCCTTAGGTGCCCCTATATCCCAATAGGGGACCCCATATCCCCCTTATGGGTCCCCATATCCCCTTATGTGCCCCCATACCCCCTTAGGTGCCCCCATACCCTCTTAGATGACCCCATATCCCCATAGTGGACCCCATATCCCCCTTAGGTGCCCCCATGTCCCTATAGGGGAGCCCATATCCCCATAGGGGACCCCATATCCCCCCTTAGGTGCCCGCATATCCTTATAGGGGACCCCATATCCCCCCTTAGGTGCCCCCATATCCCCATAGGGGACCCCATATCCCCCTTAGGTGCCCCTATACCCCCTTATGGGACCCCATATCCCCCCTTAGGTGCCCCCATATCCCCCTTAGGTGCCCCTATACCCCCTTATGGGACCCCATATCCCCCCTTAGGTGCCCCCATATCCATATAGTGGACCCCATATCCCTATAGGGGACCCCATATCCCCCCTTAGGAGCCCCTATATCCCTATAGGGAACCCCATATCCCTATAGGGGACCCCATATTCCCCCTTAGGTGACCATATATCCCTATAGGGGACCCCATATCCCTATAGGGGACCCCATATCCCCCCCAAGGTGTCCCTATACCCCCTTAGGTGCCCCCATACCTTCTTACATTACCCCATATCCCCATAGGGGACCCCATATCCCTATAGGGGACCCCATATCCCCCTTAGGAGCCCCTATATCCCTTTAGGGGACCCCATATCCCTATAGGGGACCCCATATCCCCCCTTAGGCACCCCATAACCTCTTATGCATCCCCATATCCCTATAGGGGACCCCATATCCATTTATGCGTCCCCATATCCCCCCTTAGGAGCCACTATATCCCCATAGGGGATCCCATATCTCCATAGGGGACCCCATATCTCCCCATAGGGGACCCCATATCCCCTTAAGCATCCCCATATCCCCCCTTAGGAGCACCCATATCCCCATAGGGGACCCCATATCCCCTTATGCGTCCCCATATCCCCCTTTGGTGCCCCCATATCCCTATAGGGGACCCCATATCCCCCTTAGGTGTCCCCATATCCCTATAGGGGACCCCATATCCCTATAGGGGACCCCATATCCCCCTTATGCGTCCCCATATCCCCCCTTAGGAGCCCCTATATCCCTATAGGGGACCCCATATCCCCCTTAGGTGACCCCATAGCCCCATAGGGGATCCCATATCCCCCCTTAGGAGCCCCTATAACCCCATAACCTCCCCCATATCCCCCCCCCATTGCATCTGTGGGGCCACAGGAAGCAGCAACAGGAAATGAAAGGGGGGGGTGAATGGGGCCAGGCTTCTGCATTGCTATTGCATTGCATTGCTAGTGCAGTGCAAGTGCAATGATAGTGCATTGCTAGTGCATTGCATTGCTAGTGCATTGCTAGTGCATTGCAGGTACATTGCTAGTGCATTGCATGTGCGTTGCTAGTGCATTGCTAGTGCATTACTAGTGCATTCCAGGTGCATTGCTAGTGCATTGCTAGTGCATTGCTAGTGCATTGCATTGCTAGTGCATTGCTATTGCATTGCATTGCTAGTGCATTGCTTCTGCATTGCTAGTGCATTGCATGTGCATTGCTAGTGCATTGTTAGTGCGTTGCTGGTGCATTGCTAGTGCATTGCTGGTGCATTGCTAGTGCATTGCTGGTGCATTGCTAGTGCATTGCTAGTGTGTTGCTAGTGCATTGCTAGTGCATTGCATTGCTAGTGCATTGCATGTGCATTGCTAGTGCATTGCTAGTGCAGTGCTAGTGCATTGCAGGTACATTGCTAGTGCATTGCTAGTGCATTGCTAGTGCATTGTTAGTGCGTTGGTAGTGCATTGCTAGTGCATTGCATTGCTAGTGCAATGTTAGTGCATTGCTAGTGCATTGCTTGTGCATTGCTAGTGCATTGCTATTGCATTGCATTGCTAGTGCATTGCTAGTGCATTGCATGTGCAATGTTAGTGCATTGCTAGTGCCATGTTAGTGTATTGATAGTGCACTGCTAGTGCATTGCTAGTGTGTTGCTAGTGCATTGCATTGCAAGTGCAATGTTAGTGCATTGCTAGTGCATTGCTATTGCATTGCATTGCTAGTGCATTGCTAGTGCATTGCTAGTGCAGTGTTAGTGCATTGCTGGTGTATTGTTAGTGCATTGCATGAGCATTGCCAGTGCATTGCATTGCTAGTGCATTGCATTGCTAGTGCATTGCTAGTGCATTGCTAGTGCAGTGTTAGTGCATTGCTGGTGTATTGTTAGTGCATTGCATGAGCATTGCCAGTGCATTGCATTGCTAGTGCATTGCATTGCTAGTGCATTGCAGGTGCATTGCTAGTGCATTGCTAGTGCATTGCATTGCTAGTGCATTGCATTGCTAGTGCATTGTTATTGCATTGCTATTGCTATTGCATTGCTAGTGCATTGCATGTGCATTGCTAGTGCATTGCATTGCTAGTGCATTGCAGGTGCATTGCTAGTGCATTGCTAGTGCATTGCATTGCTAGTGCATTGCATTGCTAGTGCATTGCTAGTGCATTGCTAGTGCATTGCATTGCTAGTGCATTGCATGTGCATTGCTAGTGCATTGCATTGCTAGTGCAATGTTAGTGCATTGCTAATGCATTGCTAGTGCATTGCTGTTGCATTGCTGGTGTATTGTTAGTGCATTGCTTGTGCACTGCTTGTGCATTGCTAGTGCATTGCTAGTGCATTGCTATTGCATTGCATTGCTAGTGCATTGCTATTGTATTGCTGGTGCTTTGCTAGTGCATTGCATTGCTAGTGCATTGCTAGTGCATTACATTGCTAGTGCATTGCTAGTGCATTGCTAGTGCATTGCATTGCTAGTGCATTGCTAGTGTATTGCTGGTGCATTGCTTTTGAATTGCATTGCTAATGCATTGCTAGTGCATTGCTATTGCATTGCTATATTTTTTGCACTATTTTGCACTTATTTTGCGCTATTTTGCATTTATTTTGCTCTATTTTGCACTTATTTTGCACTATTTTGCACTTGTTTTGCATTTATTTTCCTCTATTCTGCACTATTTTGCACTACTTTGCACTTATTTTGCTTTTATTTTCCTCTATTTTGCACTATCTTACACTATTTTGCACTATTTTGCATTTATTTTGCTTTATTTTGCTCTATTTCGCACTATTTTTGCACTACTTCGCACTACTTTGCACTTATTTTGCATTTATTTTCCTCTATTTTGCTCTATTTTGCACTTATTCTGCACTTATTTTGCACTAATCTTGTGCTATTTTGCACTTATTTTGCACAATTTTGCAATTACTTTGCATTTATTTCCCTCTATTTTGCACTTATTTTGCGCTATTTTGCATTTATTTTCCTCTATTTTGCACTATTTTTGCACTACTGTGCATTTATTTTGCTCTATTTTGCACTTATTTTGCATTTATTTTCCTCTATTTTGCACTACTTTGCACTTATTTTGCACTTATTTTGCACAATTTTGCACTTATTTTGCATTTACTTTCCTCCATTTTGCACTATTTTGCACTGCTTTGCACTTCTTTTGCATTTATTTTCCTCTATTTTGCACAACTTTGCACTTATTTTGCATTTATTTTGCATTTATTTTGCATTTATATTGCACTTATTTTGCATTTGTTTTGCATGTATTTTCCTCCATTTTGCACTATTTTGCACTACTTTGCTCTATTTTGCACTTATTTTGCACTGTTTTGCACATATTTTGCATTTATTTTGCTCTATTTTGCACTTATTTTGCACTTGTTTTGCATTTATTTTGCTTTATTTTGCTCTATTTCTCACTATTTTTGCACTACTTTGCACTTATTTTGCATTTATTTTGCTCTATTTTGCACTACTTCTCACTATTTTTGCACTATTTTGCACTTGTTTTGCATTTATTTTCCTCTATTTTGCAAAACTTTGTACTTATTTTGCATTTATTTTGCACTATTTTGCACTTGTTTTGCATTTATTTTCCTCTATTTTGCACTATTCTGCTCTATTTTGCACTTATTTTGCATTTATTTTGAACTATTTTTGCACATCTTTGCACTTATTTTGCATTTATTTTGCTCTATTTTGCACTTATTTTGCATTTATTTTGCTTCTGTTTTGCACTTATTTTGCACAATTTTGCACATATTTTGCATTTACTTCCCTCCATTTTGCTCTGTTTTGCACTATTTTGCACTACTTTGCACTTATCTTGCATTTATTTTCCTCTATTTTGCACTTATTTTGCATTTATTTTGATCTATTTTGCACTATTTTGCACTATTTTGCATTTATTTTGCATTATTTTGCACTGTTTTTGCACTACTTTGCACTTATTTTGCTCTATTTTGCACTTATTTTGCACTATTTTGCACTATTTTTGCACTTAATTTGCACTACTTTGCACTACATTGCACTCCCATTGCCCCCCATTGCCCCCCATTGCTCTATTACACGGGCCCCATTTAACCCCATTGTGCCTCCAGGGGCCACCGTCACCATGGCAACCCCTCCAGCTGCCATCCCATAATACCCCCCCCCA
>NW_027315625.1:0-55000 GCF_039878825.1 Excalfactoria chinensis
TTACAGATTAAGTGGTAAATCTTTCTTACCACTGCCCAGCAAAAATACACCTATGCAGCTGCTTGAGAAGCTTACATCTTTGTGGCACGAATCCTTGCTTTCATTCACATGGTGTAACGCATATCCTTCTGCTTGTCCTCTTCAGGATCTTTTTCATGTCCGTGCTCTTTTCTCCATGCAACAGTTCTTTCTAGGTTTGGTTTGGGTTTCTGCACTCGGCCTCTTTTGAAAGGTGCTGGTTTCAGCACACTCTCTTTGCTGCCTTCTTGTGAACCAGCCATGTCATTAGACCTGGAAAAATACATAATACATCTTGTGTACTTATGGATCTTACATTGGAAGGCTCCTAAGGCAAATATGTTTTCCTTTTTAAGCACTAAATCACATACATTTCCATAAGGCAGAGCTATGCACTGCTAAGTCCATGGAGACAGTAGAAGTGCTTGAGAAGTAAAAATGTATGCTTGCACCGTTCTTTTCTTTCCCCACTGGAAATGGGATACTACGCTACAGATCTTTTTCTGACTCACAAAGGCACTTCTCAAATTCGTAGCTGCTCTAGAGGCAGAACAACCTAATTTAACAAAGGCTATGAAAGGTATCAGGAACTTTATAAGAATATAACAATAACTTAATAATCTTACTGGCGTACAAATACAAGATGTATCTACAACTACCACCTTCTTCTGTGCCTTTACACCGAGAGCCACGTTATACAGCAAGGAAGATAATAACAGAACTAAATGCTGAAGTGTTTTTATGTCTGATCAAACCTTGTATAGTCATCCTTCCCCTTCTTTAAAAGGACTAAGTGAAAAGACAAGGTGTTTTTTTTATTAACTCTCCTGTAAAGGACATTTCTCCTGTCACACCACATCTGCCATTTCTCCACTGAGTAGAAATACAGGAAACACTCATTAATTAAAATATACATTAAACCACCCACACTGGAATGGTGTTTTTTTTTCTCCTCACACTCATATGCTCAACTGTGCTTTAAGAACAAACACTTATTCCTGTTGCTTAAACACTCAATACTTTTCACTCACTGAAAGGATGATACATCAGTATTCAAAGTATTGGAGAAAGCTTGCTTTAGTTTGCAAGGGACCAGCTAATTCTTTGCATTCATCATGGGGATCGATGCATTTAAAAACACTGCTTTAAATCGAAAAACAACTAATTTATTTCATGCATTTAATAAGTAAGCACACAAACAAATAAATAAATAAATGTTACTCTTCTCTGAATTTCTATCTCAGAGCAGAAATTGTCCAAGAAACTTCTGTTTTAAGAACTGCAAGATTGTGAAGATGCCGGTATTCCGTGATCCTGTGTAACTAACATCCTGTGTAACATGACCAGATGTGAGGGTGGCAAATTGCAAGAAAGAAGCATCCTTTATTTCCCCCCCTACTTCCAGCATACTTACTGAGACACCATCTCCAAGACTTTGCCAGCTTTTTCCACAGCTTCTCCACTGCTGACATCAAACTTATTCCTTTGGTCAGTATTCTGAGTAGAAACAGAATATTAAGACATTAACACCTTTGTACTTATCAAGTGCATCATTACCTAATAGACCAGGTAACTATCCATGACAAGATACAAAACAGGCTGCTCATGACAGATGCAATCACTTATGTAGTGAGTATCACATGCCCAGAAAGGTGCTGTAAACCCTAGTTCAAAAAACCAATGTTGTGCTTGCTGCATGGCATGAGAGCATTAACATCTGCCATTTGTGCAACGAGCTGTCTCCCAGGCTGAGATCTCTACACCATGTTACTAATGGCTAAGTAAGTGCTAATTCCTAGTCACCCTCAGGAAACAAAAGCGAATGTTGCTGTTGCATCCAACAGTTTTGTACTTAACAGGTTATTTCCAGTTATCTCGCACCATCAATACCTTTTCAGTTTCTTCCTTAGACACACTTTAGCAAGTTACTTCATGTAAGCATCAAATATTGCTTAGTCTTAAGAGTGTGGAAACTCCATTTATCTGTATGTTGAAAAGATTAAGTAATCACACTGGGAGCATGCCATTGCTGCTTCTCCGAGCATCAGAAACAGCTGGCAGACGGGGTGGGGGCAAAGCCACTGTTATCACTTTCCCCTCCCCACCAAATGTCAAGCCTCAGTCTCAGCAAAGCAGCACAGTGCAGGCAATTCTCCAGCTGTGTGGCAGGGGTAGTGTCATAGGGACTCAGCATTTGGTTCCACGGCTGTCTTCTGTAATCCTGCCAAGCGAGCACTGCTGGCTACATACCTCTCTCTGTGCTTCCCTGGCCCGTCACTGCT
Organism: Excalfactoria chinensis; assembly: GCF_039878825.1. Taxonomy (NCBI): domain Eukaryota; kingdom Metazoa; phylum Chordata; class Aves; order Galliformes; family Phasianidae; genus Excalfactoria; species Excalfactoria chinensis. The sequence continues at coordinate 2,301 of NW_027315625.1, forward strand.
GCTTTGGATTTTATGCTGCTTTAGAACTCGTGTCTATAACATAACATGACCTAAATCCCATCTTGTCCCATTTCCAGCATTCCTTCCTAGTTGTTTTCCGTAGTTCAGGAGCTCTAGGATCTTGTCTGGAATTCAGTAGAATCCAAGGTGAAAGTTAAGGCTTGAATAACTGCAGCTGAAAGAATTTCTGATGCTGTCAGTGTGACTTTTGATTTTCAGAGTTTGGATGTCTCTGGCACCCGAGCCATTTATTTATTTATTTTACTACTTCTTTAAATAGCCTTAGAAAAAGTAATTGCTTAACGCACTGCACAGAACACGTTTTTACATTACATTAAGAACTTACGCCTGGCCAAGTTGATTCACAGCATCGGTTTGAGATTTCCAGAATGTACGTACCTTGACTTTGCCATGGAGTGAACAGAATCACGTCAGTCACTGGAGAGGAACTTACATCTGCATCCGTAGATGTCATGTTCAAAACACACGTGATTCATGTGATAACAAGGCTGTTATGAAAGCATAAACGGCTCCATAACATCAATGGATCATCTCTTCAGCTGGCTGTCTCCTGGAGCTGTAGCCATTAGGGGCATCTCCTGTACGGCTGAATAGTGAAAAAGTTGAAGGCGAGGAAGACGATGAGCCTTCATCCCACCCCCACCCCCACCACTCACTACGCAGGCGCAAGGGGGAGGGGCTGATGCTAATAGGGTCTCAGGAACGCCACGATCATACCTGCTTGATCTCTGCTCTGTGGGGATGGAGTTGGATTCCTAAGGCACTCCTGCAGCAGGAGCTGTGCTGCCATTGTGGATGGGAGCAAACGATCTCTCGCATCCCGGTGCTGCTCTTGATCAGCCCGAGCTTCCTGTCTGTGGTTTGTGCTGCCGTTCAGTGCTGTTTCTCCTGCTGTTTGGATGCTGCTCCCTCACACCTCCGTCCTCCCCCCGCGGCCATTCCTGGCTCCCAGCTCCTGACCCGTGTCCGCCCCTCCCCCGGCCTCCCATTGGGCAGCGGCAGCTCCGCCGGCTCCGATTGGCTGAGCCGCAGTGCGCGGGAACCAGCGTTGCGTCCCGGCCGTTGGAGGGGCGGCTCCACACAGAGTGCGGCTCCGCAGCCCGGTCCGATCCGAGGGCGAACGGGACCGGCGCGGCAGCCGGGGCTGTGCGAGCTGCATCGGGACGGAAACCGGCACCACGGAACGAGTGCTGAGAACAGCTCCGCCGGAGTGCGGGGAGAACGGCACTGGTGCGGGGAAAGGGCTGGGGGGGGCAGAAGGGGGGATGGGACTGGGGGGGAGGGGGGCAGAGGGGGATATGGGGCTGTGTGGGAGGGTCCAGAGGGAGATAAGGGACTGGTGGGGGGAGGGGGTCAGAGCGGGGATATGGAACTGGGGAGTGGGCAGAGGGGGATATGGTGCGGGGGGGCAGCAGAGGGGGATTTGGGACTAGGGGGAAGGGGGCAGAGTGGGATATGGGACTGGGAAGGGGGCAGAGGGGGGATATGGAGCTGTGGGTAGGGGGCTGAGAGGGGATATGGGACTGGGGGGGGGGGGAGAGGGGGGATATGGGGCTGTGGGGAGGGTCCAGAGGGGGATATGGGTCTGGTGGGGGGGCGGGCAGAAGAGGATATGGGACTGGGAGGGGCCAGAGGGGGATATGGGACTGAAGGGTGGGGGGCAGAGGGGGATATGAGGTAGCGGGGGAGGGGCCAGAGGGGCATATTGCACTCGGAGGGGTGGCAGAGGGGGATATGGGAGTGGGAAGGGCCAGAGGGGGATATAGGACTGATGGGTGGGGGGGAGAGGGGCAGAGGGGGATATGGGGCTGTGGAGGAGCCATAGGGGAACATGGGGATGTGGAGGTGCCAGAGGGGGATATGGGGCTGGGGGAGAGGGGGGAGAGGGCGATATGGGATTGTGGGGGGGCCAGAGAGGGTTTTGGGACTGGGGGAATGCCACTGGGAAAGGATCTCTCTGTGTAGATTGCTTCTCTTGGAGTTTTCCCTGTGAGCCTGTGAATTTTGCATTTGATTTCAATGGTCTCTTTCTAACTGCAGCGCTCTAGTTTTGTTTTTTCTTCAGGGGCCGTAGAGGGATGTGGGGGGGCCACTGGGGGATGTAGGAAAGTAGGGGGCTGTGGGGGGACTCTAGGTAGTCATATAAGACTGTAGGGAGCTGTGCAGGGGCTGTAAAAACCTACAGGGAGTTGAGGGGGACTCTAGGGGGAATATGGGGCTGTGGTGGGCCATAGGAGGACTAGGGGCTCAAGGGGGTTCTGAGGGTGTGTAGGGGTTGTGGGGAGCTATTGGAGGATATGGGCAGATCTGGGGCTTGAAGGGGTGGTGTCTAGAGAGAGAGAGGTTTGTGGGGGCCTTGGGGTGATATGGGGCTCCTGGGGGCTGTTGGGTGCTATGGGGAGGAATATGGAGTTCTAGCAGATGGTGGGGGTGTAGGTGTGCTCTATATATGTACATAGATGGGAATATAAAAAGATACATCCACGTGTGTTCCGGGCTGCACTGAAAAAGGGGTGACCAGCAGGGAGGGGGAGGTGATTGTCCCCTCCTACTCAGCTCTTGTGAGGTCCTCTTTGCAGTACTGTGTCCAGGCCTGGGAAGGATGTGGAGCTGTTGGGGTTGGTCCAGAGGAGAGCCACTGTGATGATCAGAGGGCTGGAGCAGCTCTCCTATGAGGAAAGGTTGAGGGATCTGGGCTTGTTTAGCCTAGAGAAGAGAAGGCAGCGGGGGGACCTCATTGTGGCCTTTCAGTACTTGAAGGGAGCGCATAAACAGGAGGGGGAATGGCTGTTTATGAGGGTGGATAGTGATAGGACAAGGGGGAATGGAAGTTGTGGATGCCCCATCACTGGAGGCATTCAGGGCCAGACTGGATGTGGCTGTGGGCATCCCGGTATGGTGGTTGGCATCCCAGCACCCAGCAGGGGTGTTGAAACTAGATGATCGCTGCGGTCCTTTGCAACCCAGGCCATTCTATGATTCTCTGATACGGGGGGATATGTCTATAGGGTGGACAGTAGGGGGATGTGCTCGCAGACACTCGTGCAGCCCTGTGCACACACACTCGCGTGTGCAATTCCATCCTGGCTTTATGCAATCCTGTGTGCACTCACATGTGTTTTGTATTGATTTCCCGCCGAATCCTCCGGTGGACTCGTAGTTAGGCTGGGAGTGAAGGGGAGCACTGGGTAGCTGTTTGTGTTCCCTGCTGTGTGCTGCGGGGTTGTGCTGGCAGCGGTGCGGCTGGTTTGCTTTTCCTTGGGAGGGTGGGAAGGAGCTGAGCAGGCCCGGTTCTTTTCTCCAAGGATTCTGATCCTCCAGTGTCACTGCACCAGGGAGTGCACGATCTAAAGGACTTCTGGGTTGTGATAAACTCGTATCTCGGCAGCTTCTATGATTTCAGGTTGGGTGTTCTAGTGCAAGCAGTTTGGGGGCATGATTTATCGTCCCCGTAGCTAACGCAGTGTGGGAAATTTTGACCTGCTTTGGCTTGCCAGTGCTTTCCCCTGTCTCCACTTGTCTGGAGCCTCCTTGAAATGTATGCCTAATGTGGAACTATTTTCTTCTTTCCTAGCTTTTGTGGCATAAAGAAGCACAGAAAGGTGCTGGAACAGCTTGTTCTGGATGGCATCTCCAAGCAATTGGAGAAGAGGAAGACCTTCGGGAATAGTCAGCATGGATTTACCAAGGACAAATTGTACTTGGCCAACCTGTTAGCCTTCTACGATGGCATCACCAGCTGGGCTGATGGCGGGAGAGCAGTGGAAGTCGTCTACCTTGACTTGAGCAATGCTTTTGATGCAGTCTCCCATGACATCCTGGTAATAAAGCTGAAAAAGTGTGGGACAGATGAGTGGCTGGTGAGGTAGGCTGAGAGCAGGCTGACTGGCCAAGCTCAGAGGGTGGCGATCGGCGGTGCAGAGTGCGGTTGGAGAGCTGTGAGTGGCAATGCTCTCTGGGGGTCGGTGCTGGGTCTGGTCTTGTTCAATGCCTTTGTCATTGACCCTGAAGAGGGGTAGTGTCCACTCTCGGTAAGGATGCCAATGAGTCAAAGCTGGGAGCAGTGGCTGGCACACCGGAAGGCCGTGCTGCCATTCAGCAAGACGTGGACAGGTTGGAGAGCTGGGCCAACAACAAAGCAGATGAGGTTTAGCAAGAGCAAGTGTAGAGTCTTCCAGCTGGGAAGGAATAACTGCAGGTATCGGTCGAGGCTGGGTTGTGACCTGCTGGAGAGGAACTCTGCAGAGTAGGGCCTGGGTGTCCGGGTGGGTGACAGGTCAGCCATGAGCCAGCAGTGTGCCCTGGCGGCCAGGAAGGCCAGTGGGATCCTGGGGTGCATTTAAAGGAGCATGGCCAGCAGGGGAATGGTCTCTAGCGGTCCCTTCTAGCTCTAATTCTGTGATTCTGTACTTGCATCATTGCTTCTTGCAGCAGTACAGTGTTTCAGAAGAGAGAAAAACGCGGTGGGCATAAACTGGATTTCAGCCATTAGTAAAGTTGTGCTGAGATCTGGGCAGACTGTCGCACTTGCGAATGTGTGCAAAGCCTGCCGGCAGAGAGAAATAACTTCTCTGCAGGCTTGTCTGACGTAGGTCATTGCTAGGTGAGCTTCTGCTTTAAAGCATCAAGCTGTATAAACACGGCATTTTTAAAAGCAAGCTTGCCAGTTCTTTTTTTTACCAGTGATTTTTTCAGGAAGGAAAGCTTGGAGATGCTGTTTGCTAATGGAAGATGGAGAGAGGAAAAGCAGGAGAAAGGCATGGTGTGCATAGCCACCACATCCCATCTGCAGCGTTCTCCCCCTGTGCAAATGAGGAGCAGCTCAGCACGCTTGGCCTGGGCCGTGGAAAGGGAGCATGCAAACATCTGGGCCAACCCCAAACGAGTTAGTTCTGCAGGTTGGTTGTTTTCTGCTGTTTGTCTCCCATCCTGTTGCTCAGCAGTAGATTTGTTCATGTACAGTGCCAACAGGAAACTCTCACAGCATTTTTGTTTCTGCTGTCCCAGCGCTTTGATCCCTTGCTGCTGGGATGGGGTGTTTGAAGAATGATGCATGTGTTGATGTCCAGCCTGGCTCTGAGGATGAGTCTGCATCCGTGGCGGGACTGAGGGTCAGAGCAGGCCAGGTTGGATCCGGTGCACTTTGCTCTCGTTCTTAATGCTTGTTCTTGCGCAGGAGGGCAGGTGGTGAACCTCATGAGCTAGTGCCTGCAGGTGGGGTTTGCGGAGAAAGAGGTCCTGCAGGTCTTGGGTGACACCCATGGAACCGTAGCGAGGCTGCATGGGTGTAAAACACCGAAACTCGACAGAGGTGTGAAGGAGAGCTGTGGGCTCCAGTACCACAGGAAGGGATGTGTGTGCTCTGGCTTTGGATGCTTCTGTGTGTTTTAAGTGACTGAGATACGGATGCTCAGTCCGCTTGAGTGTATAGAACAAGTGTAACATCCTTTCTGATGGAACATTGTGAAAGGAGTCCTATGGGTTTGAGACCTGCCATTAACCTTGTGGATATCATCCAGGAGTTGGGGATGAGGCAAGGAAAGTTGGGGTGAGAGGATGAGGCATAGGAACAGGAACTTTCTTGGTACATATTAACACCTCCATTTTTTGAACAGGAATCGCTGTGACTTTTTCTATGAAGAAAAGACTCAGTGCAAAGCCTGTGAATAAGTTTGTTCAGGCCTGCTGATTGGTGCTGTTCTCTACAGGGAGCTGCAGTGGAAATGGACACTTGTGGTCCCCTGTCTGGCTCCCTCCCACGTACTCAGATCAGCCTAGTTGTCAAGGCCTGGCTCTTGGTTGGTGAGTTGTAAGCGCGGTGCTTCTGGTAGCTGCAGTAAGCAGGGCCCATCAACAGGCTCCCTTCACCGGGCGGCCTGGAGCAGACCCTCACCTCCAGAAGCCCACGATTGGTTCAGCCATTAATTTGACCTGCAAGTTCTCCATGTGATCATGGCTGTTCTTAGTCCTTAGCAGTCAGCTTCTTCATATAGAGGGCAAATCCCACGCCCTCCTGAATTCCACAGTAACAATCACGTCTGCTTTGTGTCAGGCTTTTGTTTTCTTTTTTTTAATTATTACTATTCTTTTCCCATTTACTAGGTAGGAAAGCTACTTTCTGAGCCAGGAGAAGAAGAAGTGCAACAGGCAACAATCTTCCTTGCACTACGCAGTTTGCATGAGTAGCCAAGTGCTCCTGAGGTCATGTGTGCTGCAGAGCTGACCTTGGTGGCAGGGGCCATGTCTTCATTTTCTACCTGCCCCGTGGGAACATAAGAAGACTATTCAGAGCAGGAGCTGCAGAGCAGGATGAACGGCATGAGAAGGTAAGGCTGGGAACCAAGGAGGCAGCTTTTGTGTCGGGCAGCAGTGATGCAGGGGGCTCCCCAGCAGGAAGCTGGCTCATCCAAACGCTTGCTGAGTGTTTGGAAGCCCAAACCCTTATGGTCTCTAAGCTGAAGGCAGCCCAGAGGCAGCATGTCCTTGATCTGATCGTGGTGTGCCTGAGTGAGGGAGTGATCCAAGCTGGATGCAGAAGAGTCATCTTAATTTCTCTGATATTTGACTTCAGGTGACACCTCTTGGGTGTTGGTTTCTTAAAATTTGGATCTAGGAGGCGGCCTCTCCCTTTGCTTAAGGTTGCAGTCATTGCTGGTGTGGGATCATTTGTCCCACAGCTGGTGAGCAGAGCTGTTGCTCTCCTGAGCGTGCTGCACGTGGAGACAGAGCTTTGGACCCCCTTGCTAAAGACCACCCTGTGAGAGCCTGTCAGAAGCACTGCTGCGGTGTGCACGTGAGCTGGGCGCAGCTTAGGCTGAGCAGAACTAAGAGGTGAGCTGGGTTTGGTGCTGGGTGGTTGCTGGGAGGTGTCTCAGCAGAAAAGCCAGGCTGGGGTGTGCACGCTGTGTCAGTCCTCATCCCAGCTGGCAGTGAGAGTTGGAGGAGGGTGATGGGTGCTGCCTGCTCTCGCTGCTGCACCGAGTTTGTGGCACAGCAGCACAGTGGTGAGTGAGCTGGGAGGGGGACGGACTGCTGCTGTGCATGGCTAGGCCAGAGCTGGAGGTTTGTCCAACACGTGCGTCATGCTGGTGCAGCCATTGCAGCTGCAGCAGGAGTAGAAGACAAAGAGGTTTTCTTCGTGAGAGCAACACCAATGATTTGATTCAAATGTATAACTGCTATGAAGATGGTGAGGAACAGATCCACCTGAAAGACATGCTTGATCACATCAGGAATGAGCATGTGATCAAATAGAGCCAGCATGGCTTTCCCAGGGGAAGGCCATGCCTAACCAGTCTGGCGGCCTTCTGTGATGGAGTGGCGGCATTTGTGGACAAAAGGAAGGAAACAGATGTCATTGACCTGGACTTGAGCAAGATCTTTGACATGGCCCTCCACCACATCCTTCTCTCTAAATTGGAGGGACGTGGATTTGACAGGTGGACCACCTGGTGGAGAAGGTATTGGTTGAAAGGCCACAGACAGAGGGTGGTGATTCATGGTTCTGTGTCCAGGTGGAGGCCGATACCAAGTGGTGTCATCCAGGAGTCTGTCTTGGGACCAGTGCTTTTTTACATCGTTATCAGGGACACCAATGATGCAATCGAGTGCACCCTCTGCTGTTTGCTGAGGGTGCGTCTGACACAGCGGAAGGAAGGGATGCCATTCAGAGGGACCTCGCCCGAGAGGTTGGCCTAGGTGAATCTAATGAGGTTCAACACAGCAAAGTGCAAGGTTTTGCACTTGGGCTGGAGGAATCCCAGGCATTCCTACAGACTGGGAGGAGCGGTCCTTAAGAGAAGCCCCGCAGAGAAGGACCTGGGGGTCCTGGTGGATGAAGAAGAGAACGTGAGCCATCAGCGTGCTCTTGCAGCTCAGAGAGCAAATGGTACCCTGGGCTGCATCAGAAGAGGGGATGGCCAGCAGGGACAGGGAGGTGATTGATCTTCATGATCCTTGAGGTCCCCTCCAACCCGGGCCGTTCTATGATTCTGCGATTACACTCGCTGTCCGAAATAATGGCAGCTGTGCAGAAGCTGGATATATGTGGGGACAGCTCTTGTAAGCAGCTGATTTTAAGACCTTGCCCTAGTCGAGAGTCTAAATTGCGTGTCAGAAGAAAGCTGGGAAAGTGGTTATTGCTCATTATTTTTCATTTGCTGATTCTTTCTTTAGGGTTCCTTTTCAAAAGGAGATTTTGGTGATGGAAGCAGCTGAAGAAGGAACAAAACCAGCTCTTGCCAGGAGTGCTTGAAGTCCCTGTGGAGAGAAGCAAAGAACCTGGGCTTCCTCTGGGATGCTCCCCACCATGTCTCAGGAAGGAGACAGCTGCTGTTCCAATTTCTGCTCTGTGTGTGGAAAGGTACGCCTGGGTTTCTTCTGCTTGTTTTCTCTTTCTTTTTCTCTCTTTTAAGGAGAAGGGGTGGAGCAAGGGGAGACCCACTGGTCATTTGTTACCTCAAGAACAGGATGGATTCTGCATTCACCGTGAAAAACCTGGGCTAGTAGCACGGGCGTGTTTCAGGCTGGACTCTTCTTTTCCTGCTCAGTTTCCTTTTGGCTACAGGGAGACAGCTGTCGAAAGGTGTGTTTTCAAAGCCACTCTAGAAAACCGTGTTTCACTGTTGCAGGTGGTTCAGTGTGCTCTTGCAGTGTAGATGCGTTTGCTGTAGAATCTTAGTGGTTTCTGTTCCTAGGGGAGGACTGGGAGGAGGTAGTGAGAAGAGAATTCAATGCCTTGGGTGTATCTTAGTGAGAAATGTTGGCATGAGGTGCTGAAAGTCTTCAGCTGTAAAAGGACAGTGAGGCTCAGACTCCTTAACCTGCTGGAGCAGGGCGTAAGCAAGGAGTGGGCACTGCCCTCCCAAGTGCAGGCTGCACTTGGTTATGGTCTGCCAGGTCTCTGCTGCCCTGTGTTTCTTCTGAGAAGTTTGTTGGAGCTGCTTGGAGTAGTGAAGGGTGGGGAAGAAGTGCTGTTCAAGAGCTAAGGCTCTGCATGATAATTCTGGATGGATTGAACCACGGTGTCTGAAGACATAGCTTCCATCAGAATGATCCCAGCATTGTGCAAGTGTCTCAGCTGAACCCCCTGAGCAGGTGTCTGAGAGCACCCGCCTCCTCCAGCTGAGCCATAGGCAAGCTAACTGTGCCCAGGAATTACAGCTTATGCAGACTGAATATGCTTCCAAGTGTTTTCCTTAGTGATAAACAATGTCCCAGCACTCTGATATTCCATCTCCGGCACAATCTGGAGCATCTCTGCAAACCATGGGTGCCCCTTCCCACCCCCGTTTCTTCCTTTCTCTCTTTAGAATCAGTGTGGTGCAGTTCCCTGCGTTTGTGAGCAGCAGCCAGCAGGCCGCAAGAGATCCAGTTGCACCTTTAGCAGACAGAGGGATGTGATGGGGACAGACTGTCCTTACCGCCATGCAGAAGTGAGTTTTTCCCGTCCTCTATTAAGAAGTAGGAAAGAATAGAGTTTGAATGTTACTTCTGAGCAGGTGCTGTGCTGTAGGGGATGTCAGGTAACCATTTACTTGGGGGTGCGGGAAGGAGCAGTGCAAAGTGATGTATTAGTTTGTGTTTTGGCTGTTGAAGTGCAGTTCCATTTTGGGGAGCAAAAAGATGGGCTAATGTGGAAAACAGAAGGGAGAAGGCTAGTACCTGGACAGTGGGCTGAGCTTTGGTGACTGCAGCCATTTGCAGGAGAAGTTTTGCTGTTTTGCACAGTGGAGTTCAGAATGGGAGCTGATGATGAATGGGAGCTGCTGGAGAAACAGACTTCCATGGACAAGTTCCAGTGCCTCAATGACTTTCTTGTAGCGAGGCAGCAGTGATGCTGGAGGGCACGTGGTGAGTGCGTGGACAGGGTGGCACAAACGAGTGCGTGTGCTGAGGAGTTGGGCTGCACACAGGTGCAGACAAAGGGATGTTTGTGGTAGGTGTAGGCACGTCCGTGTTCCCAGGGATGGTTTGCACACGTCTGTGAATGCAAAGGAGGGCAGAAGATGCGGTGCGTGCATGAGGGTGTGCAAAGCAGGCAGGGTGGCACACAGGTGTGCGTGTGCACGTGGATAGGGGAAGGCTGGGGTTACAGGTTGACCTGTGCTGAGGTGAGTGGGGGCTCACGGTGTTGCTCAGTGGTAGATTTGTTCACACTGAGTGCTACCAGGAAACTCGCGCACCCTTTTTGTTTCAGCTGTGCCAGTGCTGTGATCCCTTGCTGCTGGGCTGGGGTGTTGGAAGGATGGTGTGCGTGCCGAGCTCCCATCTCTCTTGCAGGAATCAAGTGTAGAGCCAAAGGGATGTTTGGGCCAGGTGGCTGCAAGAAGGCTGGCTGTTTGGGATGGTGGTAGCTGATGGAAAATGGGTATTCCGTTCAGCTTTTAACAGAAGTCAGGGGTCCTACAGCAAGAATGACTAGGATCTCGAATGGCTTCAAACATGCACACTGAGTACATCTGTCCTGCCATGCCATCTCTGCTTCTTTCTGATGAAAGCATTTTTACGACCACGTGTTGGGCCTGTTTGCTTGAAGAAGGAGAAATGTTAGGTACAGTTCTCACCGAGAACTTCTGCGTAATTTGAATCATGAGTGTTAGCACAGTTCTCCTACTACTAATGGCTTTCACTAAACCACGTCCCTCAACACAACATTCAGTCGTTCCTTGAACACCCCCAGCGTCGGTGACTCCACCAGCTCCCTGGGCAGTCCATTCCAGTGCTTGGCCACCCTTTCTGAGAAGTAATATTTCCTAATGTCCAGCCTGAATCTCCTCTGCTGCAGCTTGAAACCATTCCCTCTAGTTCTGTCAATAATGACACAAGAGGACAGGCCGTCCCCCAGCTCACTACAACCTCCCTTCAGGAAGTTATATTGAGCAAGAAGGTCTCCCCTGAGCCATCTCTTCTCCAGGCTGAGCATTCCCAGCTCCTGCAGCCTCTCCTCATATGGCCCCATTGTGCTCCAGAGCCCTCACCAGCTTTGTTGCCCTTCTTTGAACACGTTCCAAAGCCTCAGTGTCTTTCTTGCACTGAGGGGTCCAAAACTGGAAACAGAACTTGAGTTGCAGCATCACCAGTGCCGAGTACAGGGGGACAGTCACCTCTCCGCTCCTGCTGGCAGTGCTGTTTCTGGCGCAAAATGAATGTAAGTGTCACATGTGTAACATCCTTTTTGATGGAGTTCTCTGACGGGAGTCCAATGGATTTGAGACCTGACTTGAAGCCTGTGGGCATCACCCAGGAGTTGGAGTGCCAGGATTAGGCCAGGGAACAGGAACCTCTTTGGTGGTTATTAACTCCCACCTTTTTTGGTCAGGAATCTATGTATGTATTTTTGTTGTTTTTTTTTTCATGCAAAGAAGAGACCAGTGAAGCTGTGAGGTGTCTAGAGCACAAGTCTTATGGGGAGCTTCTTATGGAACTGGGATGATTTAGTCTGGAAGAGAGGAGGCTCAGGGAGGACCTTATCATTCTGTACGATTACCTGAAGAGAGGTTATGTGGAGGTGAGGGTTGTCCTGCTCTTCTCCCATGTAAGTAGTGACAGGAGTGGAAGGAACAACCTCAGGTTGTATGAGGGGAGATTCAGCTTGGATGTTAAGAAAACCATCTCCAAATGGGTGCTCAGACGCTGGAGGCATCTGCTGGCTGAGCGCTTTGTTGGGTGAGCATCACACTGCTGGAAAGCACGCAGCTGTTGTCTCTGCGAACAGCCCCATCCGTGGGGACTGGTGGCTTTTTCATGTTACCCTTGTGTTTCAAGTCCTACATCCAGTTACTCGTGCTGTTTGAAAGCACCATCTTAGAGGCAGCCTTGATTTCTGCAGCTGCGAGCTTTGTGCCACGGGAGCTCCCCTGCTTCTCCCTGGGATGGGCGACCGAATGGAAGGCCCAGCAGAAGTCTGGGTAGGTGATATCACTTGCTGTTCCTTTCCCCACCCGTGCCAGGAGAAGCAGGGAATGGGACTGGGGGACATCCCAGCGGTGGGATCCTGCCTCAGCAGAACTGAATGGCTGTTCTGATCCATGTATTTTAACCTGAGTGGATCTGACACTAACAAGAGAGGCGAGGGGCCTGTGGGAAAAAAAATGTATGTGCCACAATGTGTGCTATAATGTAAACCATGAGGTGGGTCAGAGTGGAGCACAGGCTTGGGTGCATCTGATTCAGGAGCAGGGACACGCAATGCTCATCTTGGGTGTCTGGCTGACAACAAGAGCAGAGAGGTAAGTTTCACAGGGTAGCGTGCCCATTTTATTTTCTTTTTCATTCATGATGCATAGAGGCGTTACCCAGACAAAGTGAGCATTTGTCAGCTGGACTTGCTAGAAATGACCTAGGCAGTGAAATGGGTTTGAAGCATCCCAAAGAGCCCTGCAAAAGAATGCTGAGAGTTAACCTGGCACCCTCCTTTGGAAACCTCCGGTGTCTGTCAGCTCTTCAGCTGTGCCCAAACACCTCCCATTGCGCTGCCACACCAGGACGTAATTCCAACCCCACCCTGAGTTCTGGAATGTTGTGGTGCCGTGTTGGAATCACATGTGACCAGGGGGTCTTGCCTCCCCCCCTTGTGGGGGGTCATGGTGGACCAGGCTGGTGGCTGTTGGTGATGTCATAAGCGGCTGGCATGTGGAGAGGAGTGGTGTGTTCTATGTTCCTTTGTGGGCGTGTAGGAGTTCGGAGTGGTTGTTTGGCTTGTTGTTCTTGTGCCTTTAGTGCCTTTGTTTGAGTACCATCGTGCGCAGCATCCTGTAGGTAAGCTGAGCCGGCGTGGGATGGACGGGTGGGCAGTGAGGTGTTGAGAAGTGCTGGCTGTCGGAGCTCCCAGCACCGTATTGCTTACTCTTGCGCATCAGACGTCATTTTCCCCCGGTAGACACGTCCCAAAGGGGGTATTCATAAAAGTACCACCCGTCCCATGCTTCTTCAGCCGTCTTCTTTGCTCAGTTGTGGAAGCAGAGTAAAGCTGCTGGGCGGACAGGCATCACATAGCCTGAGACTCAGCATGTCTTGCAGCAAGTGGATGGGACAGTTGTGCTGTGTGCTTTATTCCATGGCTGTCTTATTCCTGCTCACTGACCTGCTCTTTCTCTCTCCTCTGCCCACCCTCTGCCCACTGCCTTGGTGCAGCTTTTGCTCTCATAAGATCTGAGCAGAGTGACCAGGAACTGCTGCAGATAGCCTGAGGTGATCTCGTTGCCAGGTACGTGCCATCTTTTGTCCCACCACGTCGTTTTGCATGCCGTGGGTTTCTTCACTGCCCTCCAGCTCAGCCCTCAGAAGAGTGCTGTCTAATGCCCTGCTGTCGCACTGTCAGAGCGCTCTGGGCGAATGCATCTGCTGCTCTGTGCCAGAGTCCCCATCTGCTGGCAGAGGGATAGCAACTTGGTACAGCACTGCCTCAGAGGCTGTCACGTTTGAATTTACTGAAGCAAGGGGTAGTTTCTCGAACACTTGCCTATGCCGCAGGGTATGCAAGGGTAGCTCTGAAGAAGTCCCTCCATACTGTGCTGGGTGAATAGAGAAAACAGAAGTGTGTTTCTGCTCTGTTCCAGCTTGTCACACCTGCTGGGATGGGCAACGCATGCAGCGAGATCAGATGTGAGCCCGAGGTAGCGGGCACGGAGGTACAGTATGAAGCTCTGACTTGTCTTTGTTCCCTGTGTTGAGCTAGCAGAGGGAGCTGCAGATGTACTCTCCTACAGGAAAGAGTGGGCCAAAGGGGGCCAGGCCACCTGTCCACGCCAGTGCCATTGCTGATGAGTCTGTGTAGAGAGAGATGCATCTTTGCATGGCCTGGCGATCCTGCTGCATGCCAGGAAGAGAAACAACTGTGATGAGAAGTGCAGCTCCTTCTGAAGTGCTCCTGAGCAGGAGGGAGCGCATTTCCTGCAGCTTTCTCTGCAGATGTGCTCCTCACCTTGAAATCCTCCTGGTTTGTCCTCAGCTCCTGACCACGGCCTGTGCTCTGTTTTGCAGGCTGATAACATGTGGAAGCCGCAGCTGGTGCGTGCGGAGTCATCTTTCAACGTGCCAGCGATTGCGGCAGCCCATGTTATTAAGCGTTACGTCGCCCAGGGGCCGGATGAAGTCTCCCTGGAGGTAAGCAGTTACAGGCGTTCCTTGTTGTCATGCACGGGAGAGTAGTCTAGGGTGTGAACGGCTCAGGAATATTCACAGACACCTTCAGAATGTCTCGTGAGGTGAAGCTTCGAAGGTTCGGTTCCAGCTTAGACTTGCGCTGGGTCAGGAGGAGTTCAGCCATCTCTCCAGTATGGTTGGATTGGGCATTTGAACCTTGTAATCAAGCAGATCCTGCCCAGTATGGGAGCCTGGTCTCTGAGCAACAGCAGACGGGTGTGTGAAGTGTGCAGATGTGTTCAGGAAGCCCTGCTAACCGATGCCCGTGGTTAAAGTGGAGCTCTTCCATAGCCTTTGGCAGAGAGCCTGCTGATTTTGAGACCTGTTTCCTACTGCACAGCTGTACTGTGTATGTTGTGTGACCCTTGTACCTCCAAGTTCAGTTTTAGAAGGGAAAATGCCTTGGGGCTGCATTGGTGCAATTGCTGTCTAGCTTTAGGATATTCTGTGGCGCAGAAGAAGGCAGTTATTTGAGCTGTGTTTTCCTGCCAGCTGTGCTGAAGCTGGGATTGACGTTTCAATCTCTTGCAGGTGGGAGACTTGGTGTGCATTATTGATATGCCACCAAAGGAGCTGAGCCCCCGGTGGAGAGGCAAGCGTGGCTTTCAGGTAGGCACATGCTTTCGACTAGAGAGCCCAACTTCAGTAGAGTCAGGAATATCAGCTTGGAGCTGCTCTGCCTGCACAGGATGGCTTCCGGATGCAAACGGTTGCCCTGTGTCGCTGTCAGGGGACATTCCCTTGGGCTCTGGGCTCAGGCTAATGCCCTCCTCTCTTTTTGTTCTTGTTACAGGTTGGGTTTTTCCCTGGTGAGTGCGTGGAGCTCATCAGTGGAAAAGTTCCCGAGTCCCTCATCAATTCATTGCCAAAGCCAGGTACACATGTTACATTTGACAATGCGGGTTAGTAAAATGGGGTCAGAGCGTGGCTTTCAGGGGGTTCGTTAATGCTAGCGTTGAGCAAGATTAGCAACAGGACTGCATTAAGGTCCATCGGAACACGCAGAGATCTGTCCCAATCCCACTGTGTTTATTGTTGGGCTTGGGGAAGTCACAGAATCCTCCTGGAATGGCTTGGGATTGGCAGGGGCCTAAAGGATCATCCTCAGGCTCCATGGCCTCTGCCTCAGTCTGGGTCGGCAGCCGACGCATTTAGCAGGAGTCGAGAGCAGGCTGTCCGGGGCCCCTTCTGACCTGGCCTTGGGCACGTGCAGGGACGGGGAAAATCCGTTCTTGCGTGTCCTTGTTGGGAATGTTCTTCCCGATGTTCCGTGCTCGGTCGAAGGCGTTACGCTCAGCCTCGTCCAACCGAGCCAAGCCTGAAATGAACTGGTTTCTTTGTTTTGTTTCTTTGCAGTGCCGAGGAAACGGGGCAAGCTCAGCACCTTCCTTCGTTCGGTGGTGAAGGCTCGCCCCAGGAGATCGGAGCAGCCGGAGCCAGCGAAGGAAGGGGTGTTTGGGTGTGACCTGGGGGAGCACCTTCTCCGCTCTGGCCGTGATGGTAAGGAACAGCCCATTGCTGAGATCTCCCTCCGCTGGGCATCTAAAGATAAAAGGGAGATCATATCCAACAATTGTTTCAGTCTGAAAACATAGGAAGCCTTCTGGCCAAACAGAGCATCCTGCATCCTTTTCCTAGCTCTTCTGGACTTGAGATTGCATTCCTCCATTCCCCAGGGAGCTGTGATGGGACTTGCAGTGTCTGTGGTTTTGCCAGAATTACTTTCTCCAGGCTGTTGATTGGTGGTGGCATTTCTGGAAAGCCAAGAACACGTCTCTGTGCAGTTTCCTCACAGCTGTCTCTGCCAGCTTTCTCCTCTAAGGAGGAAGCAAGCGGTGGCCCGGCTGGGCTTACTGGGTGGGATGTGAGAAGAGCAGGGCCTGAAGCAGGACTTGAGTAAGAAGCTGAGCTAACCGCTGGCTCTTGTTCTGTAGTCCCCCAGGTCCTGCAGAGCTGCGCCGAGTTCATTGAGCAGCATGGCGTGGTGCAGGGGATCTACCGCCTGTCCGGCATGGCGTCCAGGATCCAGCGCCTACGGTAAGAGTGCTGCGACTGACACAGCTGTCAGCAGGGGCACGTGCCATGCTGCGGGCGTTCAGAGGAACCCCTTCCTTTTCCTGACTGTATTCTGTGTGGCTTTGGACTTGCTTTCCTCTTTCTCAAAGCCCTCTGCCCAATCCTGTGTCCTTCTCTGCAGCCATGAGTTTGAGTTGGAGCAGGTTCCCGAGCTCAGCGTCCGAGACATTCACAGCGTGAGCTCCCTCTGCAAGATGTACTTCAGGGAGCTCCCGAACCCTCTGCTGACCGAGCAGCTGTATGCCAAGTTCTCGGTAAGCTCAGGGCAATGTCTTGGAAATGACACTCACCTCTCCCCTGGGCGTCCTGGCTGATGGTTGCAGCAGTGCCCCAGCTCCGAGGTCTTATTTCTGTTAGCCCCATGAGGCATGTCTTTGCCACATCCTGCCTCAGGCTGATGCCACTTTTGGTGGTGCCAGGAGGTGCTTATTTAAGCTATTCACGACGCTTGGAAGAATTCCCTTTCCTTTGCTATTCCCGCCTGGTGTCTGAATCCCTTCCTGCCTTTTTCCAGGACGCTGTTTGCGCTGCGACGGAGGAGGAGCGGCTGCTCAGCATGCAGGATGCCATCCAGCAGCTGCCCGCTCCTCACTACAGGTCAGTGCTGCGCTCGGTCTGCTGAGTTCAGCCCTGCTGCCTTTCAGAGGGCCATGATGCGATTCCAGGTGTTGCCTCACGCTGGCAGCATCATGCCTGTGCACGCTGAAGCGGCTGAAGGCTGCGTCGGGTCGGTTGATTGGGTCAGTTCCTTGGTACGGGGGCACGGTTGGTGCAGCCGATGGCTGCGGCTGTGCTGTGCTGGGGCTTGGTGCTGCAGTGTGGTGGCATTGGGAATGTTTTACCTACTTCATATTCAGGGACGGTAGCAATGACAACAACCGGCATGAAGTGAGGTTTGTTTTGTGCGCTGCAGCACGGCTTGCTTTTTGGTGCTGAACATCTGCCCCTCTTGTTTTCCAGGACGCTGGAATACCTTATGAGACACTTGGCGTCTCTGGCCGGGAACTGCTCCATCACCAACATGCATGCTCAGAACTTGGCGATAGTGTGGGCTCCAAACCTCTTAAGGTAAACTTCCGTTTCAACACGATGCTTACTTCTGCTCTGGCCCAACCCCAGGGGCACAATTTCCAGGTGACAGTTTCTACTCACTTGTTTAGCTGGGACTGCTGTGTCCCTGATCATCCAGGAGAATTTTGTCAGTGGCATCGCTGATTGCCCACTGCGGAAGTCTCCAGAGCCCAACTTGTCAGGTTTTGGCTACAGAAATTCAGACTGGGGGAAATGATCCTGGGGAAATGACTTGTAAGATCTGCCTTTTCTTCAGATCCCAGCAGAGCCAGTCCGCCTGCGCCAGCGGAGAAGCTGCGTGCAAGGAGCTGCAGACGCAGTCAGATGTTGTGGAGTTCCTCATCAGCCACACAGACGTCCTCTTCCCCTCCAAATCCACGCCAGCCGTGGGAGAGAGGGCAGGTGAGCGTCTTCCTCCATTAGCTTGATCTTGATCTGACACCTTGATCCAAGCCAGGCCTTCTCCAAGACCTTTGAAAATGCTTTTTCTGTCGAGGAGACAGCAGGCTTCGGGGTTTAGATTAGAATATGGTGCCCCGTTCCTGGGTCCTGAGAGTGTCCAAACCCAAAGCTTCCATGGAGAAAACCGTCACTGCCGTTCAGATGTTTTGCAAGCAGGTGAAGCTTGATTGAAGTGTGGCAGCAAAGCTTTCCGAGGTCCCTGCCCCCTAGTTTTTCTAGGTTTTTTGTTTGCCTGTTTCGATACAGTGAGCTGCTCTTAATTGTGGCTGTGTCCTTTGCCACGAGCATACCTCTGAGCACACGGTTCTTTTGAGCTCCTCTTCTTCCAGTGGCTCTGATAAGCAAGTCTGAGAGAAATGCAGAACTGGGATGGCTGTGCGGCTGCCTTCTGATCCTCCCTCTTACCTGTGGTTTCCCCTTGCAGGGCACAGCTCTCTGGACGGGCCCAAGTCTGTGTGGGTGTCTCCTCCATCCACAAAGCTGCTCACGCTGCAGGAGGCACAGGCTGAGAGGAGAGGCCAGAGCAGCTCTCCTGCTGCGACACAGAGCAGCAACACCGAGGTGGAGGAAGGCCCCACAGCTGTAATGAGGAACTTCCACACGGTCATTGATTCTCCATCGGAAAGGTAAAGAGGACTTCCCTTTCCAGCCGCTATCATCATTGGTCGGGTGGGTTTGCCAGGAACGGGCAACTGTCGGCAAGGGCTCGGAGCAGCTCTTCCCTCACCCTGCACCACGACTGACAGCACGCTCTGCTTTCTCTCTCCAGACCAAGTTCTCACAGCAAGAGGACGGAGTCACCAGCTGGCAGTTGGCGTTCCTGTTTCTGTCTGGGCAAACCATCCCCTGCAGCCAAACGCCAACTGCAGCTCAGTGCCAGGGATCCCTCAGAAGCACAAGTCGTGGTCCTGGCAGGTAAGGGTGCAAATCCAGCTTTCAAAGCACTGCTTGTCAGCAGCACAGGTAGGATTCATGCTTTCAGTGGGCTTGTACCTCCTTCTGGCGCTCGAGCCTGTGCCTGACATCTTTGGTTCACCCCTGTCTTTCCCAAATGAGTCTCTTGTCAACACAAGAGCTGGACCTGCACGAGGATCACTGTCAAGACAGTGACACTGTTGCTAGAAGCCTATTTGCTTCTGCCCACCACCACTACGTAGCCAGATGTCAAGAACCTCTTTCATGATTCATCTTGTGAACGTTTGACACTAACCGCTGTCCATCTACTCCTTCCTAGGTGACCCGAGCCCTCGTGTGTCCCGAAGACGCAGGGCATGCTACGACAGCGCATCCTGTGCTTCCATCAATGAAGAGCTGTTAGGAAGCACAGGGTGCTGCATTTCAGTGGAGAGCCTTCCATATGGCACCATCAATGCAGACAAGAACATCATCGTCGTTGAAGCCCTCGTTCATCCCATCCCTCCGGAAGCTGCTGACCTGAGCCTGCCAGACACCACAGGCACCAGCGTGGATTGGGACCCAGTGCAGGGGTCCCAGGACAGCCCAGCCCAAGCACAGCCCGAGTGCCCCGACAGCAGCACCACCATGCAGGCTCAGGTCAGCAACACCGAGGAGAAGCCGAGCCTCTTGGAGGGGGGTGTAGAATCAGGCCACCAGTGCCAGGCTCCAAGCAACAGCACGAGCTCTGAGTTACTCTCTCCTTAACAACAGAGGATTGGTCCCATCTTAAAGCCTGGACCTCTCACGCCCTCCTTTGTCCCATTGAATAAAGGCACGCTCGTGCTCAATCAACACTTTGGCTGCATTCCGATTCTTCATTCACAGGGACTGGGATGAATGCAAGAAACAGCAAGGCAGCTCAGCTTGCAGTGCTCTGGCTGTGGGGTGCGTGCAGCCGAGCTCTGGGTGTGTTCCCATTTTGCCTGACTTTGGGATGCCTGCAGCGAGAGCTCTGCTACCATTTTTTATCCTAGCATCCTGGAACTGCTCATGAAAACTCCAAGCCTCCTGGCTGCGGCTTTGTGATGCTTTTCAGTGCTTTTTCTTTATTGCTTTTTGGATGCTCTAACACCTCTGTCCTCTCGTCGTTTCCATTCCCGGCTCCCACCTCTGAGCCAGCCCTGCAGATCATCTCCAGCCCTGCCATCATGGCGCTGCGGCAGGAGGAGCTCACCCTGACCAACATCAGGCAGTGCTGCCTGCCTCTCTCACTCTCTAGACCAAGTGTAACTACGCTGTTGTGGAGACAAATGCTTTCTGTCACATCCTCCATCCCCGCAGCCATTTACTGGTAGGCGGCTCTTGCAGAAGAAGATTCAAGCAGCAGGACCTTTTGCCCAACTACAGCACACGAATGCTACAAAAGCAGAAACAACCCGCAAGCTCTGAGTCTGTGAGTCTGCACAGGCACGCACCGACTGCGTTTGATGGTACCCCCCATCCTTGATTTCCTTCCCTGCTTCTTGTCTGATGGCACTGCTGAGCCAGGAACAAGCTGCCCGGCGTGGCAGAGCGTGGTGCAGAGCTGTGCTGGGACCTCCTCCCCTTCCTCTGCTGCAGCTTGGCGTGCAACCTCACCCACTTCTCTGACAGACCTGCTGATCCCATCGGGAAGCTCTGGCACGGGATGTGCCTCCAACCCAAAGCTCCTTCCCACCTCCCAAGGGAAAGCAAAGCAACCCGAGCATCGCCAACAAACCTGCCCAGCAGACAGCAGGGAATGCAAACAGCTTCTGGCTGCTCCCCTGCACTCCCATCCTAAGTAAGAGACCCCACGAGGACTGGCTGGGAAATCAGTGCATGACACACGTGAGTGTGCACAGGATTGTGCAAAGCAGTGGGGTTCCACCAGTGTGTGTGTATTTGTGCACAGATGCTGTTGCACACGTTTGTGTTCATGAGTGTACAAACCAGTGGGGTTGCTCAGGTCTGTGCATGTCAGTGGGTATGTGAGCAAGGACAAGCACGCACATATATGTGCGTGCACAGGGGTGTGTAAAGGTTGGAGCTGTGCAAAGACATTGTGGTACCGGTGTGTGTGTGCACTTTGGGAGTGAAAGGAAGGGGTTGCGCGTGTGTCTGTGTGTGTGCGCACAGGGCTGCACTAAGGGATGTGGTTGCGTGAGTGTGTGTGAGCACATGGATAGTGCGTGGATGCGGTGGCACCAATGTGTGCTTGCACAGGGGTGTGCTGAGGAGTTGGGTTGCACACAGGTGCACACACAGGGATGTTTGTGGTAGCTGTAGGCAGCTCTGAGCAAGTTTTTCTGAGCAAGTTCCCATCTCTTTTCCATTCCTTTGCCCCTCAGAACGGTTTTCCAGTGGCTCTCGTCCAAGAATTCTTGGAACAGCCTGCGGCTGGCTCTCCTGAAGCTCAGGGTCCTGACTTTGCTTTTGGCCAGGCCCGCATTCCTCGAGATGAGGAACTCTAGGAGGGCATGGTCACTACAGGCCTGACCACCTCCAGACTTAAGCCCTGCTGTGCACCGTGTCCAGTAATGCTTCCCTTCTGCTTGGTGTGCTTAATGCTTGGGCCACACAGTTCATCTCTGTGCACTCCAGCAGTCTCTCAGACAGCTTGCAGCCAGCCATGCTGATTTCCCAGCCTGACTGGAATCCCCCATCAAGTTAAGAGTCAGTGAGCGCGGTGCTTCTGGTAGCTGCAGTAAGCAGGGCCCATCAACAGGCTCCCTTCACCGGGCGGCCTGGAGCAGACCCTCACCTCCAGAAGCCCACGATTGGTTCAGTCATTAATTTGACCTGCAAGTTCTCCATGTGATCATGGCTGTTCTTAGTCCTTAGCAGTCAGCTTCTTCATATAGAGGGCAAATCCCTTGCCCTCCTGAATTCCACAGTAACAATCACGTCTGCTTTGTGTCAGGCTTTTGTTTTCTTTTTTTTAGTTATTACTATTCTTTTCCCATTTACTAGGTAGGAAAGCTACTTTCTGAGCCAGGAGAAGAAGAAGTGCAACAGGCAACAATCTTCCTTGCACTACGCAGTTTGCATGAGTAGCCAAGTGCTCCTGAGGTCATGTGTGCTGCAGAGCTGACCTTGGTGGCAGGGGCCGTGTCTTCATTTTCTACCTGCCCCGTGGGAACATAAGAAGACTATTCAGAGCAGGAGCTGCAGAGCAGGATGAACGGCATGAGAAGGTAAGGCTGGGAACCAAGGAGGCAGCTTTTGTGTCGGGCAGCAGTGATGCAGGGGGCTCCACAGCAGGAAGCTGGCTCATCCAAACGCTTGCTGAGTGTTTGGAAGCCCAAACCCTTATGGTCTCTAAGCTGAAGGCAGCCCAGAGGCAGCATGTCCTTGATCTGATCGTGGTGTGCCTGAGTGAGGGAGTGATCCAAGCTGGATGCAGAAGAGTCATCTTAATTTCTCTGATATTTGACGTCAGATGACACCTCTTGGGTGTTGGTTTCTTAAAATTTGGATCTAGGAGGCGGCCTCTCCCTTTGCTTAAGGTTGCAGTCATTGCTGGTGTGGGATCATTTGTCCCACAGCTGGTGAGCAAAGCTGTTGCTCTCCTGAGCGTGCTGCACGTGGAGACAGAGCTTTGGACCCCCTTGCTAAAGACCACCCTGTGAGAGCCTGTCAGAAGCACTGCTGCGGTGTGCACGTGAGCTGGGCGCAGCTTAGGCTGAGCAGAACTAAGAGGTGAGCTGGGTTTGGTGCTGGGTGGTTGCTGGGAGGTGTCTCAGCAGAAAAGCCAGGCTGGGGTGTGCACGCTGTGTCAGTCCTCATCCCAGCTGGCAGTGAGAGTTGGAGGAGGGTGATGGGTGCTGCCTGCTCTCGCTGCTGCACCGAGTTTGTGGCACAGCAGCACAGTGGTGAGTGAGCTGGGAGGGGGACGGACTGCTGCTGTGCATGGCTAGGCCAGAGCTGGAGGTTTGTCCAACACGTGCGTCATGCTGGTGCAGCCATTGCAGCTGCAGCAGGAGTGGAAGACAAAGAAGTTTTCTTCGTGAGAGCAACACCAATGATTTGATTCAAATGTATAACTGCTATGAAGATGGTGAGGAACAGATCCACCTGAAAGACATGCTTGATCACATCAGGAATGAGCATGTGATCAAATAGAGCCAGCATGGCTTTCCCAGGGGAAGGCCATGCCTAACCAGTCTGGCGGCCTTCTGTGATGGAGTGGCGGCATTTGTGGACAAAAGGAAGGAAACAGATGTCATTGACCTGGACTTGAGCAAGATCTTTGACATGGCCCTCCACCACATCCTTCTCTCTAAATTGGAGGGACGTGGATTTGACAGGTGGACCACCTGGTGGAGAAGGTATTGGTTGAAAGGCCACAGACAGAGGGTGGTGATTCATGGTTCTGTGTCCAGGTGGAGGCCGATACCAAGTGGTGTCATCCAGGAGTCTGTCTTGGGACCAGTGCTTTTTTACATCGTTATCAGGGACACCAATGATGCAATCGAGTGCACCCTCTGCTGTTTGCTGAGGGTGCGTCTGACACAGCAGAAGGAAGGGATGCCATTCAGAGGGACCTCGCCCGAGAGGTTGGCCTAGGTGAATCTAATGAGGTTCAACACAGCAAAGTGCAAGGTTTTGCACTTGGGCTGGAGGAATCCCAGGCATTCCTACAGACTGGGAGGAGCGGTCCTTAAGAGAAGCCCCGCAGAGAAGGACCTGGGGGTCCTGGTGGATGAAGAAGAGAACGTGAGCCATCAGCGTGCTCTTGCAGCTCAGAGAGCAAATGGTACCCTGGGCTGCATCAGAAGAGGGGATGGCCAGCAGGGACAGGGAGGTGATTGATCTTCATGATCCTTGAGGTCCCCTCCAACCCGGGCCGTTCTATGGTTCTGTGATTACACTCACTGTCCGAAATAATGGCAGCTGTGCAGAAGCTGG
This sequence comes from Excalfactoria chinensis, assembly GCF_039878825.1. Lineage (NCBI taxonomy): Eukaryota > Metazoa > Chordata > Aves > Galliformes > Phasianidae > Excalfactoria > Excalfactoria chinensis. The sequence continues at coordinate 25,902 of NW_027315625.1, forward strand.
ATATATGTGGGGACAGCTCTTGTAAGCAGCTGATTTTAAGACCTTGCCCTAGTCGAGAGTCTAAATTGCGTGTCAGAAGAAAGCTGGGAAAGTGGTTATTGCTCATTATTTTTCATTTGCTGATTCTTTCTTTAGGGTTCCTTTTCAAAAGGAGATTTTGGTGATGGAAGCAGCTGAAGAAGGAACAAAACCAGCTCTTGCCAGGAGTGCTTGAAGTCCCTGTGGAGAGAAGCAAAGAACCTGGGCTTCCTCTGGGATGCTCCCCACCATGTCTCAGGAAGGAGACAGCTGCTGTTCCAATTTCTGCTCTGTGTGTGGAAAGGTACGCCTGGGTTTCTTCTGCTTGTTTTCTCTTTCTTGTTCTCTCTTTTAAGGAGAAGGGGTGGAGCAAGGGGAGACCCACTGGTCATTTGTTACCTCAAGAACAGGATGGATTCTGCATTCACCGTGAAAAACCTGGGCTAGTAGCACGGGCGTGTTTCAGGCTGGACTCTTCTTTTCCTGCTCAGTTTCCTTTTGGCTACAGGGAGACAGCTGTCGAAAGGTGTGTTTTCAAAGCCACTCTAGAAAACCGTGTTTCACTGTTGCAGGTGGTTCAGTGTGCTCTTGCAGTGTAGATGCGTTTGCTGTAGAATCTTAGTGGTTTCTGTTCCTAGGGGAGGACTGGGAGGAGGTAGTGAGAAGAGAATTCAATGCCTTGGGTGTATCTTAGTGAGAAATGTTGGCATGAGGTGCTGAAAGTCTTCAGCTGTAAAAGGACAGTGAGGCTCAGACTCCTTAACCTGCTGGAGCAGGGCGTAAGCAAGGAGTGGGCACTGCCCTCCCAAGTGCAGGCTGCACTTGGTTATGGTCTGCCAGGTCTCTGCTGCCCTGTGTTTCTTCTGAGAAGTTTGTTGGAGCTGCTTGGAGTAGTGAAGGGTGGGGAAGAAGTGCTGTTCAAGAGCTAAGGCTCTGCATGATAATTCTGGATGGATTGAACCACGGTGTCTGAAGACATAGCTTCCATCAGAATGATCCCAGCATTGTGCAAGTGTCTCAGCTGAACCCCCTGAGCAGGTGTCTGAGAGCACCCGCCTCCTCCAGCTGAGCCATAGGCAAGCTAACTGTGCCCAGGAATTACAGCTTATGCAGACTGAATATGCTTCCAAGTGTTTTCCTTAGTGATAAACAATGTCCCAGCACTCTGATATTCCATCTCCGGCACAATCTGGAGCATCTCTGCAAACCATGGGTGCCCCTTCCCACCACCGTTTCTTCCTTTCTCTCTTTAGAATCAGTGTGGTGCAGTTCCCTGCGTTTGTGAGCAGCAGCCAGCAGGCCGCAAGAGATCCAGTTGCACCTTTAGCAGACAGAGGGATGTGATGGGGACAGACTGTCCTTACCGCCATGCAGAAGTGAGTTTTTCCCGTCCTCTATTAAGAAGTAGGAAAGAATAGAGTTTGAATGTTACTTCTGAGCAGGTGCTGTGCTGTAGGGGATGTCAGGTAACCATTTACTTGGGGGTGCGGGAAGGAGCAGTGCAAAGTGATGTATTAGTTTGTGTTTTGGCTGTTGAAGTGCAGTTCCATTTTGGGGAGCAAAAAGATGGGCTAATGTGGAAAACAGAAGGGAGAAGGCTAGTACCTGGACAGTGGGCTGAGCTTTGGTGACTGCAGCCATTTGCAGGAGAAGTTTTGCTGTTTTGCACAGTGGAGTTCAGAATGGGAGCTGATGATGAATGGGAGCTGCTGGAGAGACAGACTTCCATGGACAAGTTCCAGTGCCTCAATGACTTTCTTGTAGCGAGGCAGCAGTGATGCTGGAGGGCACGTGGTGAGTGCGTGGACAGGGTGGCACAAACGAGTGCGTGTGCTGAGGAGTTGGGTTGCACACAGGTGCAGACAAAGGGATGTTTGTGGTAGGTGTAGGCACGTCCGTGTTCCCAGGGATGGTTTGCACACGTCTGTGAATGCAAAGGAGGGCAGAAGATGCGGTGCGTGCATGAGGGTGTGCAAAGCAGGCAGGGTGGCACACAGGTGTGCGTGTGCACGTGGACAGGGGAAGGCTGGGGTTACAGGTTGACCTGTGCTGAGGTGAGTGGGGGCTCACGGTGTTGCTCAGTGGTAGATTTGTTCACACTGAGTGCTACCAGGAAACTCGCGCACCCTTTTTGTTTCAGCTGTGCCAGTGCTGTGATCCCTTGCTGCTGGGCTGGGGTGTTGGAGGGATGGTGTGCGTGCCGAGCTCCCATCTCTCTTGCAGGAATCAGGCGCAGAGCAAAAGGGATGTTTGGGCCTGGTGACCGCAGGAAGGCTGGCTGTTTTGGATGGTGGCAGCTGATGGAAACAGGTGTTGTTGTGACCATTCAGCATTTAACAGAAGTCAGGGGTTTTGCAGGAAGAATGACTTGGTTCTCGAATGGCTTCAAACGTGCACACCGAGTACGTCTGTCGTGCCGTGCCATCTCTGTTTCTTTTGGATGCAAGCATTTCTACTACCATGTGTTGGGCCTGTTTGCTTGTAGAAGGAGGAATGTTAGGTACAGTTCTCACCTGGAACGTCAGTGTAATTTGAATCATGAGTGTTAGCGTAGTGAAGTGAAGGAGGGCCCCGGAAGCAAATTGGGTGCTGTGGAAGCACTGCGCGATGAGAAGGTGGGAGGTAACACCTGCTGGCAGATGTGGAAACCACTTTGGGATTGAGGTGTGGAGGAAAGGAAGGGCGATGACGGAGCTGATGGCAAAGAGCTTCCTGGGGAGGCTAGGTGCTTGCTTGGGGATGGATCTGATCAACTCCTTGTGTGCAGGTGTCCAGACAGGGTGTGTGGAGCAATTTTCATCCCAGGGTCTGTCTGGTAGGACAGGGGCTTGGGCCAGGCCAGGGCAGTGTGCTTTGCTCTTGTTCTTAGTTCTTGTTTTTGCTCTGGAGGGCAGGTGGCAATCCTCAGGAGCCAAGGCCTGTGGTTGCGGTTTGCAGAGAAAGAGGTCCTGCAGGCCTTGTGTGACACCCATGGAGCTGCAGCGAGGCTGCATCGGTGTAAAACACGAGAAATCCACAAGAGATCTGAAGGTGGGTTGGGGGACTCGAGTTATGCCGGAGGGGATGTGCGTGCTCCTTTACGTGTGCGTTGTCCGCCTACTGTATGGCGGGTGGGCTTGGAAAGCTGGTACCGTGTTTGTGTTGTTGGGAGAAGTGGATATCAACTCTTCTCTCTATTGAAAGATTTAAGAAAAGAGCCTCTGCTTGCTTCTTAGCGTATGAATCATGGAGTCGTAGAATCACCAGGGTTGGGAAAGACCTAAAAGATCATCCAGTCCAACCATTCTCCAATGACCAGTAGCTCCCACTAAAGCACGTCCCTCAACACAACATCCAGTCGTTCCTTGAACGCCCCCAGGGTCGTTGACTCCACCACCTCCCTGGGCAGTCCATTCCAGTGCCTGGCCACCCTTTCTGAGAAGTCATGTTTCCAAATGTCCAGCCTGAATCTCCCCTGCCGCAGCTTGACACCATTCCCTCTGGTCCTATCAATAACAACACGAGAGAAGAGGCCGTCCCCCAGCTCACTACAACCTCCCTTCAGGAAGTTATATGGAGCAAGAAGGTCTCCCCTGAGCCATCTCTTCTCCAGGCTGAGCATTCCCAGCTCCTGCAGCCTCTCCTCATATGGCCCCATTGTGCTCCAGAGCCCTCACCAGCTTTGTTGCCCTTCTTTGAACACGTTCCAAAGCCTCAGTGTCTTTCTTGCACTGAGGGGTCCAAAACTGGAAACAGAACTTGAGTTGCAGCATCACCAGTGCCGAGTACAGGGGGACAGTCACCTCTCCGCTCCTGCTGGCAGCGCTGCTTCTGGTGCAAAACGTATGTAAGTGTCACATGTGTGGCATCCTTTTTGATAGAGTTCTGTGACGGGAGTCCAATGGATTTGAGACCTGACTTGAAGCCTGTGGGCATCATCCCAGAGTTGGGTGAGGATGAGGCGTAGGAACAGGAACCTCTTTGGTCGTTATTAACTCCCACCTTTTTTGGTCAGGAATCTATGTGTGTGTTTTTTTTTTTTTACATAAAGAACAGACTCATTGTGCAGCTTGTGAATGAATTCCTTCACGCCTGCTGATTGGTGCTGTTCTCTAGATGGAGCTGCAATGGAAATGGACACTTGTGGTCCCCTGTCTGGCCCCCTCCCACGTGCTCAGATCAGCCAAGTTGTCAAGGCCTGGCTCTTGGTTGGTGAGTTGTGCCGAGGTCAGAGAGTTGGATTTTCTGGCCTTTGAGACACGTCTTCCAGTGGCACGCTGTGTTATTTCTGATGTGTTGACCTGTTGAGCTGCAGCCCCAAATGAGGATTCAAGTCCTACCACAGCAGGAATGGTTTGGATTGGAATAGGAATGCAGAAGGCTGGAGCCAGCAGGAGCAGGGAATCCATCATGCCCCTGTACTCGGCACTGGTGAGTCCTCACCTTGAGTTCTGTGTTCTGTTCTGGGCCCCTCACTGCAATGAAATCCTGAGATGTGTCCAGAGGAGACCAGTGAAGCTGTGAGGTGTCTAGAGCACAAGTCTTATGGGGAGCTTCTTAAGGAACTGGGATTATTTAGTCTGGATAAGAGGAGGCTCACGGAACACCTTATCATTCTCTGTGACTAACAGAAGAGAGGTTATGTGGAGGTGAGGGTTGTCGTGCTCTTCTCCCATGTAACTAGTGACAGGAGTGGAGGGAACGGCCTCAGGTTGTATGAGGGGAGATTCAGCTTGGATGTTAAGAAAACCATCTCCAAATGGGTGCTCAGACGCTGGACGCGTTTGCTGGCTGAGCGCTTTGTTGGGTGAGCATCACACTGCTGGAAAGCACGCAGCTGTTGTCTCTGCCAACAGCCCCACCATGGGAACTGGTGGCTTTTTCACGTTACCCTTGTGTTTCAAGTGCTATGTCCAGTTACTCGTGCTGTTTGAAAGCACCATCTAAGAGGCAGCCTTGATATCTCCAGCCCTGAGCTTTGTGCCACAAGAGCTCTCCCGCTTCTCGCTGTGATGTGAGACCGAATGGAAGGCCTTGCAGAAGTCTGGGTAGGTGATGTCAGTTGCTGTTGATTTCCCCACCCCGGCTGAGAAAAGCAGGGAATGGGACTGGGGGACATGCTGGCGGTGGGTTCCTGCCTCAGCAGAACTGAATGGCTGTTCTGATCCACGTATTTGAACCTGAGTGGATCTGACATTAACGAGTGAGGCGAGGGGCCTGTGGGAAGAAAATGTATGTGGCGCAATTTGTGGTGCAAGGTGTTGTAGGAGCTGCTGCTAACAGTGCCCAGAAGGCTTCCTTTGTGATGGGGAGAGGATTAACTAGGTTATTTTAATGAATCTATTTCCTTTCTGTTCATCTTTCCTACTACCTCTCATAAAACTGTCTGTGGATTCTCAAGTAGTATTTCTTGCTAAATAGAGTATGCGTGCACCCTGCGCTTTCGTCTGCGCAAAGGATCTTCTAATCATCTCTGTCTGTGTTTCTTTTAGACCCTGAGGTGGATCACAGACTTGGGTGAGTCTTCATTCAGGAGCAGGGACATGCAATGCTCATCTTGGGTGTCTGGCTGAGAAGAAGAGCAGCGAGGTAAGTTTCATAGGGTTGCGTGCCCACTTTATTTTATTTTTCATTCATGATCGTAGATGCGCAGAGGCGTTACCCAGACAAAGCAAGCATTTGTCGGCTGGACTTGCTAGAAATGACGTAGGCAGTGAAAATGGGTTTGAAGCATCCCTAAGAGCCCTGCAAAAGAGTGCTGAGAGTGAATCTGGCACCCTCCTTTGGAAACGACAGGTGTCTGCCAGCTCTTCAGCTGTGCCCAAACACCTCCCATTGCGCTGCCACACCAGGACATAATTCCAAGCCCAGCCTGAGTTCTGGAGTGTGTGGTGAATGTTGTTGAAATCAGATGTGACCCCGTGGTCTTGCCTCCCCCCCTTGTGGGGGGTCATGGTGGAGCAGGCTGGTGGCCGTTGGTGATGTCATAAGCGTCTGGACTGAGGGGAGGAGCGGTGCGTTCTGTGTTCCTTTGTGGGAGAGTTGGAGTTCGGAGTGGTTGGTTGGCTTGTTGTTCTTGTGCGTTTAGTGCCTTTGTTTGAGTACCATCGTGCGCAGCATCCTGTAGGTAAGCTGAGCCGGCGTGGGATGGACGGGTGGGCAGTGAGGTGTTGAGAAGTGCTGGCTGTCGGAGCTCCCAGCACCGCATTGCTTACTCTTGAGCATCAGACGTCATTTTCCCCCGGTAGACACGTTCCAAAGGGGGTGTCCGTAAAGGTAGCACCCGTCCCGTGCTTCTTCCGTTGTCTCCTTTGCTCAGTTGTGGAAGCATCGTCTAGTTGCTGGGCAGACAGGCATCACGTAGCCTGAGACTCAGCATGTCTTGCAGCATGTGGATGGGGACGGTTGGGCCGTGTGCATTATTCCATGGCTGGCTTAGCCCTGCTCATTAACCTGCTCTTTCTCTCTCCTCTCCCCACCCTCTGCCCACGTCCTCGGTGCAGCTTTTGCTCTCAGAAGATCTGAGCAAAGCGACAAGGAACTGCTGCAGATAGCTTGAGGTGATCTCTCTGCCGGGTAAGTGCCGTGTTTTGTCCCCCCGCATGGTTTTGCAGGCCGTGTGGCAGCGTGTTTAGTAACACAGCCTCATCCAGCTTAGATGTGACCCTGGTCACGGGTGGGATTTTCCACTGCCCTCCAGCTGCAGAAGTCTCTCCATACTGTGCTGTGTGACTAGATAAACAGAAGTGTGTTTCTGCTCTGTTCCAGGTTGTCACACCTGCTGGGATGGGCATCGCGTGCAGTGAGATCAGCAGTGAGCCTGAGGTGGCGGGCACGGAGGTACAGTGTGAAGCTCCGGCTGGTCTTTGTTCCCTGTGTTGAGCCAGCAGAGGGAGCTGCAGATGTACTCTCCTGCCGGAAAGAATGGGCCAAAAAGGGCCTGGCCACCTGTCTGTGCCAGTGCCATTGCTGATGAGTCTGGGTAGAGAGAGATGCATCTTGGCATGGCCTGGCACTGCACGCCAGGAAGAGAAAGGACTGTCATGAGACGCGCAGCTCCTTCTGAAGTGCTCCTGATCAGGACGGAGCGCATTGCCTGCAGCTTTCTCTGCAGATGTGCTCCTCCCCTTGAAATCCTCCTGGTTTGTCCTCAGCTGCTGACCACGGCCTGTGCTCTGTTTTGCAGGCTGATGACATGCGGAAGCCGCAGCTGGTGCGTGCAGAGTCATCTGTTAACGTTCCAGCGATTGCGGCAGCCCATGTTATCAAGACCTACGTCGCCCAGGGGCCGGATGAGCTCTCCCTGGAGGTAAGCAGTTGCAGGCGTTCCTTGTTGTCAGGCACAGGAGAGTAGTCTAGGGTGTGAACGCCTCAGGAATCTTCTCAGAGCCCTTCAGAATGTCTCGTGAGGTGAAGCTTTGAAGGTTCGGTTCCAGCTTAGACTTGTGCTGGGCCGGGAGGAGTTCAGCCATCTCTCCAGTATGGTTGGATTGGGCATTTGAACCTTGTGATCAAGCAGATCACAAGCCCAGTATGGGAGCCTGGTCTCTGAGCAACAGCAGACACCACGGTGCGTGATGGGTGCAGATGTGTTCAGGAAGCCCTGCTAACTGATGCCCGTGGTTAAAGTGGAGCTCTTCCATAGCCTTTGGCAGAGAGCCTGCTGCTTTTAGACCTGTTTCCTGCTGCACAGCTGCACTGTGTGTGTTGTGTGACTCTTTTGCCTCCAAGTTCAGTTTTAGAAAGGAAAAAAGCCTTGGGGGCTGCACTGGTGCAATTGTTGTCAAGCTCTAGGATATTCTGCGGCGCAGAAGCAGGCAGTTGTTTGAGCTGTGCTTTCCTGCCAGCTGTGCTGAAGCTGGGATTGACGTTTCAATCTCTTGCAGGTGGGAGACATGGTGAGCATTGTCGCTATGCCACCAAAGGAGCTGAGCCCCTGGTGGAGAGGCAAGCGTGGCTTTCAGGTAGGCACCCGCTTCCAACTAGAGAGCGCAGCTTCAGTAGAGTCAGGAATCTCAGGTTGGAGCTGCTCTGCCTGCACAGGATGGCTTCTGGACGCAAACGGTTGCCCTGTGTTGCTGTCAGAGGACCTTCCGTTTGGCCCTGGGCACGGGCTAATGCCCTCCTGTCTTTTTGTTCTTGTTACAGGTTGGGTTTTTCCCTGGTGAGTGCGTGGAGCTCATCAGCGGAAAACTTCCCGAGTCCCTTGTCGATACATTGCCAAAGCCAGGTACACATGTTACATTTGACAATGCGGGTTAGTAAAATGGGGTCAGATCGTGGCTTTCAGGGGGTTCGTTAATGCTCGAGTTGAGCAAGCTTAGCAAGAGGACTGCATTAAGGTCCATGGGAACACGCAGAGATCTGTCCCAATCCCACTGTGTTTATTATTGGGCTTGGGGAAGTCACGGAATCCTCCTGGAATGGCTTGGGCTTGGAAGGAGCCTAAAGGATCATCCTCAGGCTCCAAGGCCCCTGCCTCAGTTTGGGTGGCCAGCCTGTGCATTTAGCAGGAGACGAGAGCAGGCTGTCCGGGGCCCCTTCCGACCTGGCCTCGGGCACTTGCAGGGATGGGCAAAATCCGTTCTTGCGTGTCCTTGTTGGGAATGTTCTTCCCGTTGTTCCGTGCTCGGTCGAAGGCGTTACGCTCGGCCTCGTCCAACCGATCCAAGCCTGAAATGAACTGGATTCTTTGTTTTCTTTCTTTGCAGTGCCGAGGAAACGGGGCAAGCTCAGCACCCTCCTTCGTTCCTTGGTGAAGGCCCGCCCCAAGAGATCGGAGCAGCCGGAGCCGGCGAAGGAAGGGGTGTTTGGGTGTGACCTGGGGGAGCACCTTCTCCGCTCTGGCCGTGATGGTAAGGAACAGCCCATTGCTGAGATCTTCCTCCATTGGGCATCTGAAGATGAAAGGGAATACTGGGTGGGATGTGAGAAGAGCACGGCCTGAAGCAGGACGTGAGTAAGAAGCTGAGCTAACCGCTGGCTCTTGTTCTGTAGTCCCCCAGGTCCTGCAGAGGTGCGCCGAGTTCATTGAGCAGCATGGCGTGGTGCAGGGGATCTACCGCCTGTCCGGCGTGGCGTCCAGGATCCAGCGCCTACGGTAAGAGTGCTGCGACTGACACAGCTGTCAGCAGGGGCACGTGCCATGCTGCGGGCGTTCAGAGGAACCCCTTCCTTTTCTTGACTGTATTCTGTGTGGCTTTGGACTTGCTTTCCTCTTTCTCAAAGCCCTCTGCCCAATCCTGTGTCCTTCTCTGCAGCCATGAGTTTGAGTTGGAGCAGGTTCCCGAGCTCAGCGTCCGAGACATTCACAGCGTGAGCTCCCTCTGCAAGATGTACTTCAGGGAGCTCCCGAACCCTCTGCTGACCGAGCAGCTGTATGCCAAGTTCTCGGTAAGCTCAGGGCAATGTCTTGGAAATGACACTCACCTCTCCCCTGGGCGTCCTGGCTGATGGTTGCAGCAGTGCCCCAGCTCCGAGGTCTTATTTCTGTTAGCCCCATGAGGCATGTCTTTGCCACATCCTGCCTCAGGCTGATGCCACTTTTGGTGGTGCCAGGAGGTGCTTATTTAAGCTATTCACGACGCTTGGAAGAATTCCCTTTCCTTTGCTATTCCCGCCTGGTGTCTGAATCCCTTCCTGCCTTTTTCCAGGACGCTGTTTGCGCTGCTACGGAGGAGGAGCGGCTGCTCAGCATGCAGGATGCCATCCAGCAGCTGCCCGCTCCTCACTACAGGTCAGTGCTGCGCTCGGTCTGCTGTGTTCAGCCCTGCTGCCTTTCAGAGGGCCATGATGCGATTCCAGGTGTTGCCTCACGCTGGCAGCATCATGCCTGTGCACGCTGAAGCGGCTGAAGGCTGCGTCGGGTCGGTTGATTGGGTCAGTTCCTTGGTACGGGGGCACGGTTGGTGCAGCCGATGGCTGCGGCTGTGCTGTGCTGGGGCTTGGTGCTGCAGTGTGGTGGCATTGGGAATGTTTTACCTACTTCATATTCAGGGACGGTAGCAATGACAACAACCGGCATGAAGTGAGGTTTGTTTTGTGCGCTGCAGCACGGCTTGCTTTTTGGTGCTGAACATCTGCCCCTCTTGTTTTCCAGGACGCTGGAATACCTTATGAGACACTTGGCGTCTCTGGCCGGGAACTGCTCCATCACCAACATGCATGCTCAGAACTTGGCGATAGTGTGGGCTCCAAACCTCTTAAGGTAAACTTCTTTTTCAGCACGATGCTTACTTCTGCTCTGGCCCAACCCCAGGGGCACAATTTCCAGGTGACAGTTTCTACTCACTTGTTTAGCTGGGACTGCTGTGTCCCTGATCATCCAGGAGAATTTCGTCAGTGGCATCGCTGATTGCCCACTGCGGAAGTCTCCAGAGCCCAACTTGTCAGTTTTTGGCTACAGAAATTCAGACTGGGGGAAATGATCTTGGGGAAGTGACTTGTAAGATCTGCCTTTTCTTCAGATCCCAGCAGAGCCAGTCCGCCTGCGCCAGCGGAGAAGCTGCGTGCAAGGAGCTGCAGATGCAGTCAGATGTTGTGGAGTTCCTCATCAGCCATACAGATGTCCTCTTCCCCTCCACATCCACGCCAGCCATGGGAGAGAGGGCAGGTGAGCGTCTTCCTCCATTAGCTTGATGTTGATCTGACACCTTGATCCAAGCCAGGCCTTCTCCAAGATCTTTGAAAATGCTTTTGCTGTTGAGGAGACTGCAGGCTTCTGGGCTTAGATTAGAATATGGTGCCCCGTTCCTGGATCCTGAGAGTGTCCAAACCCATAATTTACATGGAGAAAACCGTCACTGCTGTTCAGATGTTTTGAGCCCTTCTTCTTCCAGTGCCTCGGATTAGCAAGTCTGAGATAAATGCAGAACTGGGATGGCTGTGCGGCTGCTTTCTGATCCTCCCTCTTACCTGTGGTTTCCCCTTGCAGGGCACAGCTCTCTGGACAGGCCCAAGTCTGTGTGGGTGTCTCCTCCATCCACAAAGCTGCTCACGCTGCAGGAGGCACAGGCTGAGAGGAGAGGCCAGAGCAGCTCTCCTGCTGCGACACGGAGCAGCAACACTGAGGTGGAGGAAGGCCCCACAGCTGTAATGAGGAACTTCCACACGGTCATTGATTCTCCATCTGAAAGGTAAAGAGGACTTCCCTTTCCAGCCGCTATCATCATTGGTCGGGTGGGTTTGCCAGGAACGGGCAACTGTCGGCAAGGGCTCGGAGCAGCTCTTCCCTCACCCTGCACCACGACTGACAGCATGCTCTGTTTTCTCTCTCCAGACCAAGCTGTCGCAGCAAGAGGACGGAGTCACCAGCTGGCAGTTGGCGTTCCTGTTTCTGTCTGGGCAAACCATCCCCTGTGGCTGAACGCCAACTGCAGCTCAGTGCCAGGGATCCCTCAGAAGCACAAGTCGTGGTCCTGGCAGGTAAGGGTGCAAATCCAGCTTTCAAAGCACTGCTTGTCAGCAGCACAGGTAGGATTCATGCTTTCAGTGGGCTTGTACCTCCTTCTGGCATTCGAGCCCGTGCCTGACATCTTTGGTTCACCCCTGTCTTTCCCAAATGAGTCTCTTGTCAACACAAGAGCTGGACCTGCACGAGGATCACTGTCAAGACAGTGACACTGTTGCTAGAAGCCTATTTGCTTCTGCCCACCACCACTACGTAGCCAGATGTCAAGAACCTCTTTCATGATTCATCTTGTGAACGTTTGACACTAACCGCTGTCCATCTACTCCTTCCTAGGTGACCCGAGCCCTCGTGTGTCCCGAAGACGCAGGGCATGCTACGACAGCGCATCCTGTGCTTCCATCAATGAAGAGCTGTTAGGAAGCACAGGGTGCTGCATTTCAGTGGAGAGCCTTCCATATGGCACCATCAATGCAGACAAGAACATCATCGTCGTTGAAGCCCTCGTTCATCCCATCCCTCCGGAAGCTGCTGACCTGAGCCTGCCAGACACCACAGGCACCAGCGTGGATTGGGACCCAGTGCAGGGGTCCCAGGACAGCCCAGCCCAAGCACAGCCCGAGTGCCCCGACAGCAGCACCACCATGCAGGCTCAGGTCAGCAACACCGAGGAGAAGCCGAGCCTCTTGGAGGGGGACATAGAATCAGACCGCCAGTCCCAGCCTCCAAGCAACAGCACGAGCTGTGAGCCGCTCTCATGATGATAAGGGAGGATGAATCCCACCTTTCCTTCAGACCTCACACCCCCTCCTTTCTCCTATTGAATAAAGGCCCGCTCGTGCTCAATCAATGCCTTGACTGCATTCCGAGTCTTCATTCGCAGAGACTGGGATGAGTGCAAGAAACAGCAAGGCAGCTCAGCTTGCACCGCTCTGGCTGTGGGGTGCGTGCAGGGACACTGTAACCATACAGGGAAAGGCTTCCACTGCTTCCTAAAGCTGTAGTCCAGCCCTGCTACTGCTCTGTGGCACAAAGCCCTGAGGGGTGTTACTTATTGTTAGCCCAAGGGAAGTCAGCTTCATGCACTGCGTTTTGTTGTTGCCGGGTGAGAGGGGGATGCACCTTGGTGAGGAGATGAGCAGTGCTGGATCTGCCTCTAAGAAGATGTCCTAAGGAGGATGTGAACACTGCTGGCACTTCCTCATTGCACGTGCTTGGAGGATCTTCAGTTCATGCACATTTCAGGATGTCTGTCAACAGCTACGAGGAAATTCTCAAGTCCTGGGAATTGCATTGAACAGTTGGAACGGGTAAGTGTCATCTTTGTACAGAAACAGCACGCCTAACAGTCTGTCTCACCACTCCAGAGTTAATCTGAGAATAGATTGACAGCTCTTGTCAGTTCTCTGAGTCAGGTTTCATTTGTATAAACTTGAACTTTTGAAACCAGTTGGAAATTGATGGTGCCGATGACCTCTTCCTCTAATTAAAGCATTACACACAGTGTATGCTAGGTGCTCTGCTTTACCTGTAGTGTTACATTAGAGAAGAATTCACCCTCAACTTTAAGCATCTGTATTTTGAACTGTGGGTGGTTTTGCAAAGGTAAAACTCAGGCGGCATCTTCTTACTGGTGAAAGAGCTGCAATAAAAGACATGGACAAAGTTACTTTAGGGGTAAGCCAAAACGCATTTCAATATGATCGTATCTTCTGTTGGAGTTGCGGAGTTCTCAAGAACACGGGGGCATTGGGATGGTACATAGGAATGCAGCCTACTGGTCCCATTGCCTTTTGGAAGAGGCTGTAGAACTGGAAAGAGCTGAACAGAGCACCACAAACCTTGTTCCTCGTTGTTCAGAGGGCAATATTCTCTGGCTGTAAAGTGGAGGAAGTTCAACATCATGACAGCAACTTTCACAAAATGCCAATGAAAATGCTGAATGTTTTTCTGTTCAGTTTTCGCAGATCTGCGTTCCAGAATTTCTATGGAGTGATGTCAGTCTTTGCTGAGTTGATGTTGAATTGTGCACTGTGCCATGTGTGCTTTTTATGTTCCACAGCAGTCAGATGTGGTACCTGGTATGGCACAGTAGTTAGCGATTCCATAGCTTGCTTTTATGGTCTCTTAAGGACGACTTGCCTCATGCTAAAACAGAAACTGATGCCACGAAGAACTGAAGTCATCCACATGTTTGCCCACTGTATCATGTAAGAGAGACACCAAAGAAATATTTATAGCCTTAGAGGTAAGAAATAGTTTCTGCCACACTTCGGTTTACTGTTTTGATCTTTAGCAGTAGACAATAATATAAAAATAAAGCTGAGATGATTCTGACAGATCTCAGTGGAGACCGGGTTCAAGATTCACTGGTTTGAAAATTAAGTAGGAAATGTGACATGTTCTCTCTTTGTAGAAGCCATTAATCAGCACTCACGGTAAGAGAACTGGTTTTAATTCCTAACCTATTTCAGTGTTTTGAAGTAGCATCTGCGAGGTCTGTGGGACACCAGAGCCCCCGAATGTTGTCACCTTCTGAGTGATCTGTGCCACCCACAGCACGAATGCAATGCTTCAGTGACACAGTTTGAGGCCAGGGTCAGATTTCTTAGCTGGTGTGGTCTGCCACAGTGACGAGCCAGGGCGTAACTGGAGCACTTGTGCATACTGCTCTGATTGAGCACGGGGAATGGGAGAGAGTCCTGTCGGTGCTGCTCCGTGCTTTCTGTGCTGCCGTTGTTACTGATCTTTCTCTGATACTTTCTACATGCATTTTCAGATCACCTTATCTTACAGGGCAGCTCTCTGATTCCACTGTTTCTAAGGACCGCCTTTCGGAAGAGGAAGCTCGAGTCTGTTTTCGACAGGTTGTTTCAGCAATTGCTTCTGTTCGCAGTCAGGGTTATGCCCACAGAGACCTCAAACCAGTAAGCCTGAACTGTAGTCAGTCTTTCATAAATAACCATTAACGTGTTTTTATGTTTCTGCCGGGGGAGAGAGAAAGTTACCCTGCTGTTGTGGTTTAACCAGGCAGGTGGCTCAGCATCACACAGTCCTCCACTCCATTCCAGTGGACTGCAGGAGAGAACTGAAGGGGGGAAAAGTAACACAAAGTGAGATGGAATTATTTACTGAGATAGAGAACAGGGAAATAGTTATGATGAATGCAAAAGCAATTGCTCGCCACCTACCAATCCGTGTCCAGTTAGCCTCCTGGTAGTGGAAGAGATTCACATGAAGTTCTACCCCCTTCAAAACTCTTTCCACAAGCTGTCGTATGGTATGGAACATCCCTTTGGCCGGTTTCAGTCAGCTGTCCTAATTCTGTTCCTTCTCACTTCCTTGGGCACTCAGCTGAGATTGACTTTGGCTCTGCACAACGCTGCCTGGCAGCAACTTCAAGCATCACCGCGCTGTCTACATTGCTTTTCTAGAATGAAAGCATTCGTACTATCAGACACTGAAGAAAATTCAGTCCCAGCTGAAACTCAGACATCCTTCATCATCTTGTGCTTAGAATTCTTTCACTGCAGGAAACGTTAGATACTTATTGCTATTTGGTACTACGTTCTGGAGCTGAGCTGGATTTTGTATCTTCCTCTGGAAGAGGAGTACAACATTATGCTCCTCATGGGACACAGATCTGATATGAGTGTTGGTTTCCCATTTTTTGTTATGCTCTTTGCTGCAGTTTGTATCTAGAGAACAGCCCTTGTGGTGTCAGTCTGTTGTGTAAACTGCTCTAGTTTCGTGCCTCAAGGAAGAGTGATCCTTTAAACAAATGGTGGCCATACAGAGGGTGTGTGTGGGGTGAGATGCATTCCTCTGGCCCCATCCAGTGGATTTTCTGTCACTGAAGACTTGAAGCACAGGTTAGGTACTGGAAGGCTTGAATCTTTCCTCACAAGTAGGTTAGAGCTTTGCATTTTTTAAGCTGCCGGTATCTCTCAGTAAAGCAAATCATTACAGCACGAGCATTTTCCTAGGCATCTTATGAAATCCCTCTATCTAAAGAACCTTTCCCCTCTGAAAAAGAAAGCACTGTCTATCCCTCTTAGAAGAAACTGGCTTCCAGCTGAGAGGCTGATGGATTTATAGGCTTGGACGGTAACTTGGTGTGGAGGGGACTTGTAGAGATCTGTGCCTGAACCTGCTGCTCTGGGAATCGTCAGACCAAGTTTCTCAAGAGCTTTTCCCACTCTCATCATCGCCTTCTCCCAGGGATGAGGCTGCATGTTCTCTCTGGGGAATACGTTCAGTGCTTGAAAAGCTTTTTCCTTCTATCTAGTCTGCTGTTCTGGTGTATGGCTGTTTCCTGTCACTATCCCATCGTGACCTGCTGGCCACAGCCTCAGTCAATCTTCATACGCGCCCCCTCTGCCCCCCGTAGGCATTGAGAAGCTGCCACGAGGTTCCTCTGAACAAACATCTTTCTCCCCAGCTTCTCTTCACTGAGTGGGAGCTTCAGCCCCCTGCACAGGCTGCAGGTCATCCACAGCATCTGTTTCAGGTTGTTATCCTTCCTGGCCAAAACTAGATACAGTGTTGTAGATGCGGTCCAATGAGTGTTGAAGCAGGAATGACTTGTCCTGGTCTGGTTGTGCTGCTTTTTAATGCAGCTGATGACACTGTTGTACTTCTTTTCTGTCAGAGCGCACTGCTGGCTTGCATTCAGCCTGTGCTCTATCACCACTTGTCCTCCTAGTCCCCAGGTCCTTTGCAACAGATACAAGCTGGTATTTCCCACCTGGGCTATTGGAAGATGGGTAGTTGCTAGCAGTCAGTGAAGATCTCTGAGACGGCGAGAGCGAGTGAGCTTTTAGTAGACTGGGAACCACTGTCCACAGCAAGAAATAACAGAAGAGAAAATGTCTTTCCTTGGGCACTTGGGTGAAAATCAATCCTGACTGCTTTCCCATCCACCGGGAAAATCTGCTGACTGATAATTAGGAGCTGATAGACTTTGGACTCTGTGCAAAGCCAAAGGGAAGAGCGTCTGTTAAGTAAAACATAACGTGCCCCCAAGTAATGCATGTTTGACCGCCATATGCAACAGGGACTTGTCCAAGCAAACACCCTAAAATCAAGCTGTTTCTGTGGCTGGCATGTACTTGCATCTTGTTTGGAATGGCCTGAACTGTGTGAGAGTGGTTAACAGATTGCTCAGAAGCACAGTTAGATCATTTTCTCTACCTAGACTCCCTATTTTCCTTGTAGGTACATCACCTGTCTTATGCAAGGGTCTGTATTCGGAGTATGGGGTTGGTGCGCCTCAGGAACCTTCTAAGGAACTGTAGGTAGGCTGAGATTGTGGATAGAATAAAATGACTTTTGCAGGTGACATACGGATCCTATGATTGCATATGCTTGAACTGAATTGCTTCTTGATCTTCAATCTGATTTCCAGAAGCCTTTATTAACATGGACATGGGTGCTGGTAAGAAAGAATGGGAAGGCTGCCTTACTGATTCAAAGAGAATTACGTACCCTCAAATAATTTTTCCTGGCCAAAGTTGGAGCCTCCCACAGGTAATCAAGGCCGACAGGCTGTTGTTGCACAACCAACAGGCACGATCCAGATGATCAGCTGAGGAAAATAATGCAACATGCCAAGGGCACTGGATAAGTGAGCAGCTTGAGATCTGCACATTTACGTGATACTCGCGGTCTTAGACAATACTTGCTTAGTGAGGTCACACTGAATGAAAGCAAAATGTAAGATGAATGAAAATATACACAGGAGAAGAAGCCTCTGACGCTTCTGAAGTGTTATTCCCCGAAGACGTCAACTCTGTTAAAGCCAATGTTTCTCTCCATTCTTTGTGTTATTCCAGGGAGGCCTTGATTACCGCCTGAGCACATGCTGTGGAAGCCCGGCTTCTTCAGCACCAGAGCTAATCCAGGGCAAAGTGGATACTGGCTCAGAGGTATGTAGACCGGTGTTTGTTTTACCCTCTTTCCCTCCCCTCTGCATGGAGCATTTAAACGCAGTGGAGCTCAGGTAGGCTCTCTTGGTTTCCCTTCTGAATTCTGCTAGGCTGCATTGCTTGGTAGCTCTCAGAAGCTGTCAGTGGCCGCAGACTAGAAAAGTGCAATTGGTCTCAGTTCACACAGCTGGCTGGTTTGTCTCTGGCTGATCCCGAACTGTCTCAAGCGACTGCTTTGGGGCTCTACAAAACAGCAGCTTCAGAGATTTGCACTGTGAGGCGTGTGAACCTTGTTGTGCCTATACATCAGTAGAACAGCAGCAGAGCCTTACAGGTGACTGTGCTGACGGCTCTCGTAGCCAGTAACACACAACTGTGCTAAATCCCTTGTGATGGCTTTGATTTCATTTTTGCCAGTGAAATCCTGGTCAAAGGAACTGCAGCAGTGTGATGAGCTAAGATGAAGATACTGGTTTTAGTAGCGCTCTAAGTTGAGTGGAAGAGCAATTGAATGAGGGTTATGTGCTTTCTCTGGGACTGTAAGGTTTTTTTTGCTGAGGGAAAGAGCCAGCTTTTCATGGGCCGTGTGTGGGCTTTGGCAAGGACAGACAATGCAGTCTGTCAGTAAGCCATTTTGGGTGCTTCAGGTTTGTAAGCTTGTCTTTTTGTTTTTCAGGCGGATATTTGGAGCATGGGTGTCCTGCTGTATGCTCTGCTGTGGGGGTTTTTCCTTTGGATGATGACAATACGATGGCACTCTACAGGAGGATAACATTGGGTATCAGTGGTGCTAGAATACACTGAGAAGGGAAATAGCTGAGCTTGACAAGAGGCCTTGCTGTTCGGATGGCAGAACATGCTGAGCTGTGGGTAGAAAGGCCTGTCTGTACACTGAAACTTGGTCCATTTGTGAGCAGGACTTTGCCCATCTCTGCAGGGCAGCATAAAACTCTTTGTGTTCATCCTTATGCCAAGAAGCAGAATGCGGCACATGGCAAATGATCCAACTGCTTCAGGTGTTCGTTTCCTTAGAGTTGTGAATAGTTTTGGACTGAGAGTTTGCAAGCAGAATGGAGCTCTTAGAGCTGTCAGAGATCATTTCTGCACTGTTCAGCTCTACCTGCCTAACATACACAGGATCTCAGAGCTGCATTGCTTGAATTGGTGGAACTTGTGTAAGTGAACGGGGATGAGCAAGTTTTAGAACTTAGTCAGACTGCAGTAAAAATGTGGATAATCTCACGGGTATTAAGATACAGGCTTGCTATTTCTGCACCGAATTTGCTTTTATTTTACGTGGCTGTGATCTGAAGGTTGCTTGAAACGCAGGCACCTAGGCACTGTTGTGTCACTGAATTTCACACATTATAGACCCTGAAATGTCCTGGAATCTAAAACTCTGACTTGTTTTAAGCCCGCTGCTTGAATCTAATCAGGGTCATCGTGTCTGTGTGCAGTGTTTCTTTCCCTGTGATGCTCCACATCATTTCATTTTGGGAATACTGAAGGAAATCGACTATGTGCCATAACTGTGGTCAGAACAAAGTATGTCTGGTGTGATCTCATGCATTTTGTAGCTCTTGTGAGCAGTTTGCCTTCCAGCATTGCCCTCAGCCAAGCACATCTTCATTTCACCATTGTATTTATTCAAGTGATTCTTAAGGCTGATTTCTCATGTGTCTGTTCCTACGTTTGGAAAGTAAAGAGACGTCAGTATCACCCAAATAGTTGTTCAAGGTTCATTCTAAATCCTCTTTTATTTTAGTTGTTTTATTTTCATTAAACTGTTTTATTGCAGAGAGGAAGATACGCTGTTCCCAAATGGCTTTCACCTCGCAGTACCCTGCTAGTTCACCAGCTGCTACAGGAAAAAGAGCCGCTTCTATTCAGATGGATCTACAAGATGCTGTTGCAGGAGCTCAAAACACTGGTGGAGTACCTGGAAATTATTCAGTGTTTAAACAAGCTAAATTGTTCCATGCCATGAAGAAAAGGTGAGCGTTGCCTTGTGCTGAAAATTCTCAAATAAAAACATGGTACCAGTTACAGGTAATAGAAATAATTACTATTTTAGTAATTAAACAGTCTTCAAGCAGCTTGCGCTTGGATGTTCTTAATTGTGCTGTAGAACTAAAACCGATCTGTAAACCAAAGATGTCTCATAAAGAAAGCTGAACACACTCAGTATGCATTTGAGCTATATCTAGGCAGTCTCATAAACACAAAATGCTCGTGGAACGTTTGCTGTAACCACAGGTTCTGTAACTGCTCTTCCCAGCTCAGGTGTTTGACCTTCCTTTTGGTGATGAAATACTGCTGGTCTCTATTTGTGCTTCTAGGCACCTCGAAGCTCTTAGGAATAGAAGAATTGTCTCCGGTTCTTTTCAATGCTGTAAGTAACAGCTCGAGTGTTTCTGCCCACTAGGTGGACCCAAAGAAGCGGACTGCAGTTAAACAACTGTTAAGTCACCCTTGTCTCGTGCAAGGTCCTTCTGATGCTGTTCACTGGTTCAGTAAGTGCACGCGTGGGGAGATTGTTGCTGCAGATACTGGGAAGTTGCCGTGTATTTGCAGGCAATGGCTGCCGTTGGTCACTGGGTGGCGCTGTGTCTCTGCAGAACTTCTGCTCTAGTAAAACGTCTCATCTGCTGACAGGTTTTGTACTTGAATTCAGAGCTCAGAACCTGTTGCCACAGAGGGACTAGTTGCTGAAGTTGGATGGCTCTTTCTGTTTGCTCCTTGTAATAGGTAGCCATAACACTAACTGTTTAAAAAAGCATCTGAAATCATGGCTAATTACTGACTGCTGCATAGCAGAACACTATCACGGTGAGATTGGGCTGTGAGATGACTTGAAAGCTGCTTCCTCAGTATAGGTCTTCTTCTTGCAGCTGGGACGCCTCCATGAAGACTGTGCAACAGAGCTTTCTGTGCTTCACAACAGGAGAAGAGAGAGTCTATCAGCATTAACATCAGAGGTAATAAACGTTCACAGTTATTCTTTTTTTCTCCTTTCATTGTGTTTTCTCAGCCATTCTATGTTATTTATATGGTCTGTTCTACCATGCTAAAATCCTTATGGATCTCTGGAAGTCCAGGCAAACTCAAAACAGAAACTTATGGACAAACAACAGATGTCACATGCTGGCTTAACTCACATTAGTGAAATGGTTCACTAAGAGGTGGAAAATATCAACACGTGGCTCAGACAGCCAAGCAAGTTCAGGGAATTACAGTTCACAAATACTTAAAGAAATAAATTCATTCCTGTAACTTTTGGAAATAAATGAGGAAAGCTGAACTGAGTGCTTCTGGAGATGCTGTACTAATGTTAACAATGGCATTCCAGGCTGTAGAAGAGATTTAAAACATGATGGGTACTCTGGCTTTACCCTGAATCTGAAAATTGTCTCTTGGAACTGTCTTTCTATTAACGAGAAAGTGGTAGAATTTGAAGGATTGCTAAGATTTCCGTATAACTTTAGTAAGAATAGACATAAAATATAATAATAATAATATAATATAATATAATAATAATATAATATAAAAATGTAAGTTTTATCTAGGAGAGATCATTTGTGGAGTCACTGTTACTTCTTTTTAGGTACAGGGAATAAAGAGAACAATCTACCTACAAGGGGAAAAAGTGCTTCTGTTCAAGTCTGTGATATTTTCACAATCTTAATTCAGAGGACTTCTCATGCCTTGTAAGTAATTCAAGCCTATTATACTACACTGAGTCTGTCAAGCATTGTACCCACGGTTCTCATAGTAGTCAAAATATCCAAATCCACCTTCTTCCGGTTTAAAGCCATTTCCCCTCATTCTGTTGCTACCTGCCCCATCCCTCTCAGCCTGTCCACATAGTAGAGGTGCTTTCAGCCCTCTCTGATCACCTTCATGGCCCTCCTCTAGACCTGCTTGAGCAACTCCAAGTCCTCCTTGTGTTGAGGGCTCCAGAACTGCATGCAGTACTCCAGATGGGGTTTCAATGAGTGTGGAGGGGCAGCACCACCTCCCTCGACCTGCTGGTCATGCTTCTACGCTTTAAGGCTTATGCTGTAAGGTCCTATATGCTTTAAGGTTTAGATTAGCTCTAAATGTTTGGGTACCTTACTTGTTCTGTTTGGCTTAGCAAGGAAGGTCTTCTTCTGAAGCATCCTCAGTCTTCGTCTGGGCAGCATCCTTAGAAATTACATGGACGTTACGTGAGTGGGTGCTCCAAGGGGGGAAGAACTCACCTTTCTGATCTGTTTCCTTTTAGGACGCAGTCCTGGAGAGGATTTGCTTTACTTGTTTCCTGGAGACCTGGATTCTCAGATGGCTTTGACTGCAGCAATTTCTGATGTTCAAACTCTATTTTTCAGGTTTTGTTAACTTACTGCTATGCATTTTGTTTGCCTTTCACAAATGGAACTTTGCAAAATAAAGCACGGGTACTCAAATGAAGTGCTGCTGCGCCTCCTGTGCTGGAAGACTAATGACCTATGTAACTTCTTTGCAAAGTATAAGTGCAGCGTGCATTGCAAGATGTATTAACTGCAGCATGAGAAAAATCAGTCCTGTCTAATTCTCATTTAGGAGATAGGAAAGCCTAATCCAAAAGACAAACAAACCCCAGAACCCGGAGACTTAATATCCAAAAGGTGAACAGGTAGGATTAGGGTCACCCTAGGAAGTAGCAAGTGCTGCAGGTTGGTTTGCTTAGCTCTGAACCACAGAGAGGCACCACAATGTGAAGGGCAAACGGAATGAAAACACATGCACAGGCGCTCCGCATACAAAGCGTTTTGGTTGCCCAGGACTTTGTCAAGGAAGCCCTTCTTGCCCCTTAGCCCCAGGAGTCTGACTGCATCACCCCTGTGATGGACTGAACAGCGACTGCAGTCACACACCTGAGAAAAACCCTGATCTCAGTCCCTCACAAGAGCACTTAGAGCTGCTGTCCTGTGAAAGTCCATCCCTGTCCAACTCTGTCACAGCACTCTGTGTTACTGTGTGTCTGAGCGGCAGCTGGCCCACCTTCCAGCACTGCACAAGATGTCACTGTCCCCCCTTATTCAGTCAGCCTGTTTCCTCTAAGCACACTTGGCTTCTTCTCACACTACTGGCAGTAAATATTCACCTCAAAATAGGACAAAATAGGTTTTGAACACAGGCAGAAATGGCTCCACGCAGGATTGAACCTGTCAGTTGCGCTGTATCTTTGTGGCCCCTTCATTAATTAATGCCCAGAACGCAAGCGAATGGACACACTTTCCTCCTGTAAAGCTGCCTCTGCACCAGTCGGGTCTATAAAAGTCTGCTCTTAGTGCGAGGGCTCCTAGGAACTCAAAGCAGGACCGAGAAGTGGAAGTTACAGACTGATGCTGAGATCCTAATGAGCGCAGTGAATTATTGCTGCCCAACCAAAGCAGCCCTAAGAGCCAATCCTTAGAGTACCGTGCACATGATGAAGGACAACCTGTCTGGCTGTCCTGACATCCAGAAGGGCCAACAGCAAACAGACGGCCAGACCTTCATCACACACTGCCACGCACTCTCGTGTTTGCACTGTTACTCCCTGCACGTGATTCTTGTCTCCGACTGCTGAACACCTCACAGCCCTTCGTGCCTGTAAATGCGCTCCCACCGCACACAGGTGGGCTCGTGGAACAGAGCCACCTTCCCTGCCTTGAATCTCATTGCAAACTGCTGCCCAAATACACGGCAGCTAAAAATGGAAGTGAAAATAAACTGTTCTACAGAGAGTTATTTGGATTTTGAGATTTAAAGGTGCTCACACCAACGCAAATTCACCGACAGCTTAGCAGAGTAAATGCATTTATTCAGCTGCTGCTTTTTTGCTTGTTTGTTTGCAGATGCAAACACATGCGCACGAGTGACATGTTATTCCACATGTTTACATACGTGTACCTAAACACACCCATATAATCAACCGTGGCACGTATATATATGCATACAGGAGTCCCAGAGCAGTTTCTGTAACCCGAAGTTTATATTTAAATGAAATATCCACAAGAGATACACCGATCTGAATGGATACACTCGTCTGTTTCCTAATGCTTACAGTAAGACAGCACGCACACACTTCAAGTTACATGTGTCGGGCAGAACAAAAGCTCCCAGATTTCCCAACAGGAGCTGGTGGTGGTGGATTACCCCCCACAGCCCCTAAATGCAGGCAGGGCCACCAACCTCCACTTTAATACCAGCCCAGGCTGCCCAGGGCCCCATCCAACCTGGCCTTGAACTCCTCCAGGGATGGACGGGGCATCCACTGCATCTCTGGGCAGCGTGGTTGACAGAGGTCTCCTAATACAACAACCTGCAATAGCAGTAGTTTTTCCTGCGTACTTTTCCTTATTGACAAAGTTTTCAATGTCCATTCATAAGCACTGCTCAACATTCTCAAAGTCCACGAAGTGTTTCAAAATTCGGTACGTAACTCCATGAGAACATTTGCAAATAAATTATTACCCAGCCCCAAGGTGAAGACGGGTTTCTGCAGAGCATCATACAATCTCAAATTCCTCTTTCTTAACAAGTTCTTTCGCAAAATTAATTGCTGTTATTAATTACCAGGAGAAATAGTTGGATTACTTACATCTACCTGCTCATTTTTGTGCAGTAACATTACTTGACTTCTCAGTGGCCACCTATAAGAACTCAAAAGAACTTTCCTATTTCAACAAGACAATTCTCCTACAAGGAAACAAACTAAAATGTAAAGCTGCACCAAAATTTTACGGTGAGTTTCAGCACAAGCAGACCTGAAACACGAGGAAAATGGTTCAAATACAACTGCCTCCAAGTAGCAAATCCTTCAAGCAAGCTCACTTTGGTTAGATTCAGTTGTTTGCGCTGCTCTGAATAAGTGCAACAAAGGACATCCCTGCAGACACGCACACCTACGTGCAGAAAGAAGCAGCAGCAGCATCTGACCCCTTTGTTTTCAATGCAGAATTTGTCCTGGTTCCAGCTGAGACAACGCTGACAGCACAAACGTGGTTCTTGCTGAGAGATGTTTGCAGTCCCAGGGCTCAGTCGGGAAGCGCCACCACACGGGATGGAGCCGGGACAGCTGGTCTGGACGAAGCAAGGGCTTTATTCCACACCACACGACATGATGCAGAAGGCTGTAAAGATGTGGGCAGGGGCTGCTGCTTGCAGTTGGCAGGGCATCAGTTGGCACGCAGTGAAACCTTGAGTTGCTAGCAGGGCATCAGTCAGCAGGCAGCTGTATTGTTAGCTGGGTGTTGAGCGATAAGTAGTTGCGCTGTAGAGATGGTGATGTTATCGCATGTTTGTCTTCGTTCTTCTTTTCTGTCTTAGAAAACAGTTTTTATCTCAACCCACAACTTCTGTTCTCCTTCATCCCACTTTGTGTGGTGCTGAGCTTCCTGCTGGGTTGAATCGCAACAGAAGGAAACTGGCATTTATACTGAGAAACGTCAACCTCTTCCTCTCACTCCAATGGGACGGTTCCAAAGATTATCGTTGTATAAATGAAATGTTATCCAGGCTTTTCCTCTATACATTTTAAAGGAGCTAAAGTCATTGGGATTTTCAGGCTTTTTATTTAGTTGCACTAAGATCCCACCATCTTTATAAAGCCAATTCTCTGTTCTGGGTCATCTACTTCCATGAAGATGTCACTGAAAAAACACTCTGAGCTTTTGGTTGGCTCCTCTTCCTTCTCCTTCTCCTTCTCCTTCTCCTTCTCCTTTCCTCTTCTTCTTAAACATTTGTTAGTACTGAGGTCTTAGATGGATGCTCCAAACCAGAAGTGGATGCTCAGTGAATATGATCAGCACGTTCCTTCACTGAATTACTCACCTCTCTCTTTACATGCCTCTCTGAGGATGGCATAGCAGCAGGCTAGGAAATATCCAAATGTTATTTACAGAACCCATGAAACAGTGGTGATTGCAGTGTGTCCAGCAAGTGTTAAAATACTCCATCAATGCAGCCTTCCAGAGGGTTTATTACAGCCTTCCTAATGGTGTGAGCTGAGCACACTGCTGCTTTATGCTGTAGTCATAAATAAAAATAAAGCACACCTGCCTTTTGCTGTAGTCCTGAGATATTTCTCTGCTTGCCTTTCACTCCAGGAATTTTAACAAGTCATTTAACTATGCTCTTTTTTACAACTCCTCTTCTCTTAGTCCCATGTTCTGTGGATTCTGATAGACCCAAGTGCTGCAAATCAGCTTCATGCTGATATAAGCCTGACATGCCCAACTCACAGAAAGCCAGAGACTTATACAGTAAACTGTTTACACAAAGACAAGTCACCTTTTGTGTATGATATTTCTGTTTACCCTCTGTATATCCATCTAAACGCTCTACGATTTCTTTCAAGAACTTCTTACCATTCATTGTAATATCATTTCTGCCACCAACCTTTGGTCAGTTTCTCTCATGTGCTATTTGATACTCTAGGCTAACGTTGGATAGGTTTTGGCAACTGATTCAAAAGATGATCAGAATCAATTTAACCCTGCTGATAGTTGTACAGAGATGGCTTGTGCACAGCTGATTTAATTTTTTGTTGAAGCCAACACAAAATCTTTTTAGGATGTGTTCTTCTTATCCTATAGAGTGTGATTCTAGTTACCTAGTCACTACGTATCGATTACACGTTAATGTAATGATGGTGCATCTTGCCGTGTGCTGATGAGCTGATGGACGCTATCGAGGCTACGGACAGAAGACTTTGACTATTGTTCACCATACAGAGAAGATGCATCATGCCTAAGAAGAATGAAGAGGGATGGAAAACATCACGGACGAGAACTCTTCTCGAATGGTTCCTGACAGCAAGAGGACTATCTAATCACTTGCTCCATCCAGTTGTGGTGCTGCTTTTCTTAACACGGTTGTGCCTTATGCTACTGACTATATTATATAGAGTTTGTTAAGGTTTATATAGAGTAACATATAATATTAGTTATGTTTAGAGTATATTTTAAGGTTATACATAATATATTAAGGTTTAGCAAATAAGACGGATAATTCAAATGGGCTTCTTTAAGTATTTCTATTAGTGTATAGAATACTGTAGACTTTGCAAAAGACTATATTTGGGATTTTAGTGGTTACACCGTAAGGGGGCAGATTGTTGTATTTGGGGAGGGGGAGATGTTGTAGATGCTAACGAGGCTGAACCTTGT
Organism: Excalfactoria chinensis; assembly: GCF_039878825.1. Taxonomy (NCBI): domain Eukaryota; kingdom Metazoa; phylum Chordata; class Aves; order Galliformes; family Phasianidae; genus Excalfactoria; species Excalfactoria chinensis. Next base: position 52,409 of record NW_027315625.1, read on the forward strand.
AGTATTTGGAGGAGGGGAGATGTTGTAGGCATGTAGGCAGTAGCGGCGCTTTTCGGGATGTGTCGCGGTAGTAGCCCCTCCTCTTCCGTCCCCTACCTTGTGATGTACCTTGGGCGCGCATTTCAAACGTGCACCCTAGGGGGTGTAGACGAAGTAATTAAGGTATATAAGGTGTTGATTACTCCTAATAAACGCCACTTTTGCCACCTTCCTTGATGAGTCACGGTGGTCTTCTTGGCCCTAGAGGAGGTTTTGCTAGAACCTGGGCAAGGGGGGTTCTGAACTATGATTGCACACGGCAACATTTTGGTTCCTTCTGGGAAAAGACGCGGTTCATCTAATTTACTGTACTGCGCTGTTGGCTGCTGTGAGCACCATTTTAAATCAGTTTGTTAAGGAGAGCTCATCTTGCTCCATTTTCCTGCCATGAATTGAAGGAGCTCACTTACTTACGTAATTTTGTATGCAGAACTGAGAGAGAGACATCAAAGCCGTTAAAATAACATACCCTGAAATTACTACCGATGATGCTATGGAAAAAGAAACTGCACAACTCATCCTAATAGAGAGGACTTCTCATTTGTTTTCTTCTTTAAGGTGCGGAACGTGTCATTACGCTGAAAATGGATATTCCTGGACCCATGCCACCTCTTATTCAGGAAGTGTTGGAGAACTCTGAAGGACACGAACCACTGACACCAACCTCCAATGGAAACACTGCAGAACACAGCCCGAGTATCTCACCTAGCTCGGTGGATAACAGCAGTGTCAGTCAATCCCCTATGGTGCAATAAGACATTTTCCAGCTACTTCAGACATTCCTAACACCTTATGTACAGGGATGAAAAGCAAGAAAAAACATTTTTACTGCTGCTTACTTTCTGGACTTAATATATATTTATATATGTATATATATCTACATACATATCTATATATGTATATATATAGATAGATAAAAACTCAACAAGGACCAAGACATTTTCATATGTATCGATATATACTCCTTGCTGTTTAAACTCTTTAAAATAGAAAATGCAAACTTTTGAAACTCTAAATCAGCCATTTCATGCAAAAAAAGAAAAAAAAAGAAAAAAGAAAAAAAAAGAAAAGAGAAAATAAAACTAGCTAAGCTTCTGTTTTCTGAACATTCAAGACTGCATGGTGACAAGACAGATCTCAGACTTTCAATTCTGGTTGCATTTCTGATGACTTTGTACATACAGATGTATGGCTGCACTTTCTGTACTGGATGTTTGGTGCTTTCCTTTTGTCTCTCATACCTACAACAATCAAGACACCAACCAGATGAAACGGACCTACTGCACACATCCATAAAAGCAAATTCCAAGGACCGTCTGATTAGTTAATATGAAAACTACTCTTTGATGCCCTCAGTTTGCATCTCCTTCCTTGTAAAAAGTACACGAAAATCCCTGCACTCGCAGAAAAGACATCGGTGTCAGCATTAACTGCCAGATCAGTTATTCAGATGTCATTGGTTCCACTGTTAACGTCACTTTAAAATTGAAAAAGTGGTTTATTACCTGGCTGGTGACCTACCTACACCATTAACTACTGCATTGCTACAGTAATGATAGCCTCCAAGGCAGAAACACTTCTCAGTGTTACCATGTTTTTGTTTACTTATTCACAAGCCATTAGGGAAACTTCATGGGATGACAACCAGCCGACTCATGTACAGCTTTCGAATGGGTGAGTCCAGGGTATTTCCTTAAGAGTCGACCACCAGGAACGAGCTGGGCTACGCGGCCTTCCAGGTGCTAGGGAAGTACAGACAGGACTTCCAGAAACACAAGGAGAGAATCTGCCTTCTTGGCCTTGTTAAATCACCGTGAAGCAGAGTGAAAACTGTGGTAGAATGGTTAACAGATTTAAAGTGTCAGTTTCTTAGGTTTCATTTAAAGCACTAGTGGATTTTTTTATTTTTTTTATTTATATATATTTATTTTATTATATATATTATTTTTATTTTTATTTATTTATTTTAAAAAAGCACCCGTGTAGCAGTCGGTCCCTCTTTGTGCTCTTTGGGCACTTAATTAAACATATCAAAATCATCATCTTCATCGGACTCTGCAAAATATTTCACTTCTTTGCTAGCCCGACCTGTCCGGGGCTTCGGGGCAGTTTCGGAGGCAAAGCCTGACTGGAAGATTTCCACATCAGAATCCTGGTCGAAAGCGGCCTTCTTGGATTTCTCTGGAAAACAAAAGACAAATCCTTTGTGAAGCTCTGTGCGTTTTGCATCGTGACATTCAGTCCTGAAGCAACTCTTATCTAACAGATCTAACATAATCACAGCTACACCCCGGTTACTACATCAGCACCCCGCCATAAGAATCTTTTACTGAAGTGAAAAGTGGAAAGGACCACTGAGAGGACTGACCTTGCACGGTGTTGATTCAGGTGCCTTCTTCCCAGGGTTGTAATCACCTTCATTTTCTGAGCCAGATGGTTTCCTTGTCTTTGCCCCCCTCCCGTTTCCTAGGTGAGAGAACATAATTTCAATAAAACATCAGAGTTCAGCACGCTGGAAAAAACAGCAGTGATATTGTTACATCTCATCATGTC